>NC_057803.1:213492303-213546071 GCF_018294505.1 Triticum aestivum | reverse complement strand
CGCTGGGCGCATAGCTCCATAATTCTCCCACCATAGACTGGCGGGGCCTTCAAGATGATATGCGGCAAAGGTGACCTTGTCAGCCTCCGCTACCAGCGCGGAACGCAGCTTGTGAGAAATACTGCGAAGCCAGTCATCAGCGTCGAGAGGCTCGACGGAGTGGTGGAACGTGGGTGGATGCAATTTGATAAAATCACTAAGTGACACCACGTTAGCCCTCTGATGGTGTGCTGTATTCTGTTCAATACGCTCCAACAAACGGTTTGTCTCCCGCTTGTTTCTCTCAGCTTCCATCATCACCTCGGCTAGTGAAGGAGGATGAGGCAGATTTTCATTCCTGGCTTCACTGCCTTCGGCCTGCTCTTGAGAAGCAGGGTTGGCGCGCGTGTTGACCATCCTAGGTAAACAAGACAAAGATTTAGTCAGAATGATAAAATTCCGACATAGGAATACATAATGTGAGGAATAACTCGGAATGCAAGATGATCATCCGTATGACATGGTAGATACAGAAACTGCTTCTTTTATTCCATCGTCATACACACCATACAAGGTTTAGTACAAGACCAAACGAAGTACTATTACGGTGAAAAGGGATTACATCTCATCGGAGGCATTCCAAACTCCTATACATTATTTTTCTACAACTCCGGAAAGAGTACAAACTAGGTCATATCCCACGAGTCACGCGGAACGATAGATGACACAGCTAGTGCAAACTAGGGATACTACCCCTAACTCAGACCGATCCGTAGTAGTCCTCATAAAAGTCACCTCCATAGCCTGGAAGCTCAACATGTTCATCCGGAAACAGATGATCTCGCGGAGCTTGTGGACCATAGGGGCTAGGATGAGGCCTTGGACCAACAAACGGTGGCCTGCGGGGACCGCGAGGTGGGGTGATGCCTCCTACATCACGCCAAACCATCACGTCAGGCAGAGCAGATCTCACAGGATAGAGATCGCGCATATCTGAGAATCCAGCTTGCACCGCCGGTGCGAACCGAGTCAAAGTGGCCCAGTGGTCAGCACGGGTATTGAAGAGCTCTAACCTTAAGGCCCGATTTTCACGATCCTTAACCTCGAGCATCTCAGCAGTGGTGCGAGTTCGTGAATCCTCCTGAGTGGAATCAGCATAAATAGCTTGGAGATATCCTTGTGCTCCCGGAAGTGATCCTGGCATATACCGGAAATCAGAGTCCCGAAATAAACCAGATCTGACTCGCATAATGGTCATCATGGAGTAGGCGGCATCCTGCACAGCCATCTCAATAGTAACCCCGAGTCCATAGGAGCAGTGAAGAGGCTCAGTGGATCCAGGATAAGATGGAAATATCCTGACAGTGCAGAGATACTGGCTTTGATTGAAGTCCCGGAATTGCTCTTCGACCGTGTACTCAGGATACCAGCGGTATCCAGCCTCAGTCATTACCCTGACCAACTTAGCAGTATGGCCGGGTACATCTAGGCATCGAGTCAGGCGAACCACTTGATTGAGGTCGCGAGTGGCCATCTGAAAGCATAATCATAATGCAAAGGCATTAGAATTTCTAGCAAAATTTCGACAGCATAACAGCTGTAAATGCTCAAAAAGGATTTTGAGACATTTGACAAAGGATTTCGTACACACTCAACATCATCATATCAAAGTTCTGAAACCATGTTGGCAACACAATGTGGTAGTAGAACTGAACTAGGCTTGTAACCATCAAACTTATAAGGTACTACTGATTAGTAACACGTGATCCTGATAGAGAGAACAGATCCTAATTCCTTAACCCCCGGTGGAAGAATGGACTGACTCAGATCAGAAAGTCATAAGGTATAAGGAGTAAAAAGAGCCTTACGTTCCAACCCACAAACAATTCCCCTACATATAACTAAAGAATTTCTAGACTCAACATCGACCAGTTTGGCTTGGAGAACCTACAGGCAGTCCGGCTCTGATGCCAACGCTGTCAGGACCCCGACTCGATGTCACATCGATCTAGCTGGTAACACCTCATATCACTTTGCGGCCTCACGCACGGTATCCCCACGGGTGTCGTCTTACCTTTTCCCGGGACCGTTTGCGCCTTTTGGCTCACGTATATGATAGTGTCGCTAGCATCCATATGATAAAGAGCCCGGGCTGACATGACTAGTCGTAAACCCAAAGTGGCACAGACTTACAGGGACAGGCATTCATGACCCAGCTTCGAACGTGTCGGTCATCAGCAAGTGGGTCCGGGCTGTAGCACTGGGCTAGCAGGACTCCGGTAAACCGGGCTGTAGCGGGCTAACAGGACTCCGGTACTCAAAGCATGACATTTCCCCGAAGGGACAGACACAGGAACGAAGAAGGACACATGCCGGCCAGCCTAAGTGTTCCAGAGCAGTAGCAAGCTACCATGGCTCAGCGGTAACACTAGGAGACATTTCCCGGTAAGAGAGGCTACTAAAGATAAACAACTAGATAGTCAGATCCCACACATACCAAGCATTTCAATCATACACACAATATGCTCGATATGTGCAAATACAACGAAGCATCACAACATGACTCTATGACACAAGTACTTTATTAAAGGCTCAGGGAGCCATACATATCATACACAAAGGTACGGGTCTCACGACCCAACATACAAGTCATACAGTCATACAAGCCAACAGCGGAAGTACTTTGTCTGGGTACAGACAACTAGTAAAATAAAAGAGGCTTGGAAGCCTAACTATACTACGTGGTCCATCACAAGCTCAGGGTCACCACCTGGGTCTTTAGCCTACTCGTTGATGTCAACGTCTACATAGAACCCATCAGAAGGGGTTGCAGCGTCTTCTGTAGAAATGTAGATTATAGCAACATGAGTACAAAGGTACTCAGCAAGACTTACATCAGAACCTACATACATGCACAGTATCAAGAAGGGTTGGTGGAGTTATTGCAGCAAGCCAGCTTTGACTCTTGGCTAGGCTATCCTACGATACTCCAACTTGAAATAGTTTTGCGCACACGAGTCCACTACTCACCACTTCAATACACTACCGAGGATCCACCTCCGTCTTCCTACGGAAGGGCCATCCTCGGCACTCACTCTTATCTTGAGGCTTTTAGTAGTTTCCATTTACTTGTCTATGAACTGTATAGGCAACCAAGTAGTCCTTTACCGCGGACGCGGCTATTCGAATAGATCATGTTAACCCTGCAGGGGTGTACTTCGTCATACATGTTTCCACCACTTAGCGTCTGCACACGACATGTGCTCGGCAGACTTCAAGCGAAAGTCGACGTGGGTGTAGACCACGACCTACCTAAACACTTAAGCCTCTAGTCCAGGTTTATCGCCTATTCAGGTTCCATCCGCAGGGAGTCCGGCCGAGGTTTCCCATACGGCCCCGAACGATGTGAACAGGGTTCCCGAGATACCTAACGGGTATTCGGTACACCGTGCCACGTACCTACCGCATCACAGCCCACCCCTACGGTCAGCGCTGTCCACGGCCTCCAGTAGGCTACAAACACCAGAAACTACTTGCAACTCCTGGACAGAGAGCTAGGGTGAATAAGAAGTCGAGCGGGGTCATATTTCAGGGCCCAATGTATGGTAGTAGCTGATTCTTAAATCACACATACAGATCTCAGTGCTTAAGGTCGGCTTCAATGAAACAACCCACCATGTACTCCTACATGGCCTCTCATCGATACCTTTACCAAATCGTGTTCACCACACCACTCTCATTACTGACATTAACATTTCACTCTAGCCCATCACCCAGATGAACCAGACCTGACATGACTCTAAGCATAGCAGGCATAGCAAGGTAGGAACAACACATACACATGGCTCAATCAACTCCTACACATGCTAGTGGGTTTCATCTAGTTACTGTGGCAATGACAGGTCATGCAGAGGAAATGGGTTCAACTACCGTAGCACACAGCAGTTTGAATCGCGTTGTCTTAATGCAGTAAAAGAGAGCAGGAGCGAGAACATGGGATTGTATCGATATGATCAAATGGTTGGTTGCTTGCCTGATGGTTCGATGCACGGATACGGTTCTTCGTTAGGGTAATCACGGTACTCCTCGGGGACAGAACCTGTCGCAAAGGACATCGATACACAAACATTACCAAACAATATGCAACAATATGATGCATGCATGAAACATGGCAATATGAGTGTGTTGGGCTAATGCAACTAAAACCAGAAGGGTTTGAACAAATTTGAATCAAAGATTCAAATTTCAAAGTCAAATATGGCCTTTTAAAGTGCTTTTCCTTGTTCTGATTAAAACATCAATTTAACTTGTTTGATCATGCATGAAAATAGTACAGATGGATAGATTGGATTTTTCTGATCATTTTTCATATATAATTTGTCCAATTTGGAGTTACAGAATAAAAGTTATGAATTTTTGAAGTTTAATTAATATTCTGGAATTTCCTGATTTAATTTAAATCCAGAAATATAATTATTGCGCCAGCATGACGTCAGCATGACGTCAGTGGTCAACTGTGGCTGGTTGAAGTCAAACCTGACGTGTGGGGGCCACACGTCAGTGACAGGGGGGTTAAACAGATTTAAATTAATCCTAATTACTAATTAGTGGCGCTGGGGCCCACTGTCAGTGCCAGGGGGGGTTGACTAACAGTAGTTAGCGCTAACCTAACCACCTGGCCGACAGGGCCCACGCGTCAGTGACCCTGGGGGGTCAAACCCCAGGTCGGTCAAGTCAAACCCCACCGGCGACATGACGCCGGCGAGATCCGAGACGGCGGCGAGAGTGCTTTTTGCCATTCCGGCGACCAAATGGACGGCGGAAGGCATCTACGTGTTGCTGAGGCTGAGCCGCGTCTATTGGTGGTGGTGGTTGGGCTCGGGGTGGCCGGAGTTGACGGCGGCGAGCTCGGCTGCGGCGGCCGGAGTTCGGGTGCGGTCGGGATCAGTGTTGCAGGGGGTTTGGGGAGGCGTTGGTGCGTTCTACGTGCTCCTGGTGATGTGTGGAGCATGATGGTGAGCTCGGTTGGGCGCTACGGCGACCGTGGCCACGACGGCGACATCGCCGGCGGCGTGGAGCTCTCGGTCGAGGTGGAGCTAGGGCCTAGGGGTCGGGAGAGACCAGGGAAGAAGGGGGAAACGCTCCGGGGGCTCACCGCGGTTGCAGTGGGCGTCGAAGCGGGCTCGGGGACGCGCCGGAGACGACGAATTTGACGGCGACGGTGGTCGGAGTCCGAAGAGGGGAACGGCGACGTGGCGGCGATGCAGGGCTTCCGGGGACCCGTGGAGCGGTGGGGAGGAAGAGGGAGTTGTGGCGGAGCTTCTGAGCTAACCGGGGGAGCGAGGGGTGGCCGGGGACGATGGCTATGGCGAACGGCGGCGACGGTCGTGTTCGGCCGAGCGAGAGAGAGAGCGAGAGAGAGGAAGGAGAGAGAGCAGGGGGGATCGGGACGGGCTGCGGGCGTCGTCCACGCAGCCAGGAGGGCGTCGGCAAGCAGGAGGTGGCCGCGCGGCCGCGCGCGCGCGAGCACGCAGCAGCTTCGGGGCGTGGGGAGGAAGACGACGGGGAGCTACAGTGCTGGGCTGGGTCGGTTGCTGGCTGGGCCGGCCGGCTGGCTGGGCCGCACAGGTAAGTCTTCCCCTTTCTTTTCTGTTTTCTGTTTTTATTTAATATATCTACAACTTTGTTGAATTAAATAAAATACCTAGGCAACTCCAAAAATCACCAAACTACTCCTGGTCCAAAGTTGGATTATTTCCAACATGAAACATTTTAGTTTGGAGATATTTGAGCATTTAAATATTTTATATTGTTTTAAATGCCCAAATTCAAATATCTATGATTTAATTCAAAAACCCTAGGATGGCCTAGGAAAATGTGCACCACTTTTGGCAGAGGTTCTGAACCAAGGCAAAAATGATGGGCATTTTAGAAGGGCATTTCAGGTTCATTGAAAATTATTTTAGTAAACCCTAGTTGGTTTCAGAGGGGACTGGGGGTTCTGTCATCCCCATTTCAAGTTTCTGATGAAAGAGTAAACATGATGCAACACTCTAATGCATGACTAGCTAGGGTGTGACAACTCACCCCCACTCAAAAGAATCTCGTCCCGAGATTTGGGTTCCTCCGAGAAGAAGGCGGGATACTCGAGTCGAAGACGATCCTCCCTTTACCAAGTTGCTTCATCCTCAGAATGGTGCGACCATTGAACCTTGAGAAACTTGATATTATGACGTCGCGTGGTACGTTCGGCTTGATCGAGGATACGAATGGGGTACTCTCGATATGTAAGATTATCTTGGAGATCAAGCGTTTCGTGGTCCACTTCACGGATAGGATCCGAGAAGCAACGCCTGAGTTGAGAGACGTGGAAGACATCGTGAACTCTGGAGAGGTGCGGAGGTAGTTCCAACTGGTAGGCAACTTCTCCTCGTTTGGCAAGAATGCGAAAAGGTCCAATGTAACGAGGAGCCAATTTGCCTTTGATACCGAAACGATGGGTTCCCTTCAGAGGGGTGACCCGAAGATAAGCCTTCTCGTCAACCTCGAAAGTCATAGCCTTATGTTTTCGCTCATATTGACTCTTTTGACGAGATTGGGCTGTTTTCAACTTTTCACGAACGATACGAACTTGTTCTTCTGCTTCCTGAATCATATCCGGGCCAAAGAATTGTCTTTCCCCGGTCTCTGACCAGTTAAGGGGTGTTCGACATCGTCGTCCATAGAGAACTTCGAAAGGGGCTTTACCCAAGCTAGATTGATAGCTGTTGTTGTAAGCGAATTCGGCAAATGGAAGGCACTTCTCCCAGTCCATTCCGAAAGAGATAACAGAGGCTCGAAGCATGTCTTCTAGAATTTGGTTGACGCGTTCCACTTGACCACTTGACTGAGGGTGGAAAGCGGTGCTAAAGGAGAGACAGGTTCCCATAGCATTTTGGAAACTTTCCCAAAATCGAGAGGTGAAAAGACTTCCTCGATCCGAATTGATTTCCAAAGGAACACCATGGAGGGACACTATTCGGGAGATGTATAAGTCTGCCAGCTGGCTAGCGGTTATACTCTCACGAACAGGTAAGAAATGAGCTACCTTGGAAAGACGATCGACCACGACGAAAATGGCATTATTCCCTCTTTTGGTCCTGGGAAAACCGGTAATGAAATCCATACCAATTTTATCCCATTTCCATTCAGGAATAGCTAAGGGTTGAAGGGTGCCAGCAGGCCGTTGATGCTCTGCTTTTACACGGCGACAGACGTCGCAATTTGCAATATACTGAGCAATTTCTCTCTTCATCCTAGTCCACCAGAACCTCTGGCGTAGGTCCTGATACATTTTAGTACTACCGGGATGAATAGTGAGAGGAGATTCATGAGCTTCTTTAAGGATCAACTGCCGTAGATGCTGGTTCTTGGGAACAACTAGACGGTTCTCAAAGTACACAGCACCATGATCATTTGTGGAGAAACAACTAGCACCTCCGCTAGCAATGTTCTCTTTGATTTTAGATATTCCCTTATCTCGCTTTTGGGCAGCGATGATTTGATCCGTAAGGGTAGGTTTTGCCACCAAGGTGGAAAGAAAACCTTGAGGTACAACGTGAAGGTTAAGCTTCCGAAATTCATCATGGAGAAGCGGTTGACTTTGTTGTAACATCAGGTTGTTACAATAAGATTTACGACTTAGCGCATCAGCCATGACGTTGGCTTTCCCTGGGGTATAGGTTATCCCTAAGTCGAAGTCTGTGATCAATTCAACCCAACGTCTCTGCCTGAGATTCAAATCCGGTTGGGTGAAAATATACTTCAGACTTTGGTGATCAGTGAATATTTCGCAACGATTACCGAGGAGGTAATGTCGCCAGGTCTTAAGTGCATAGACTACGGCTGCAAGTTCCAAATCATGAGTAGGATAATTCTCCTCATGTGGGTGCAACTGCCGTGAAGTGTAGGCAATTACGTGTCGATCTTGCATGAGAATGCAACCTAGTCCTTGTCGCGAGGCGTCGCAGTAGATAACAAAGTCCTTGGAGAAGTCTGGCGGTACCAGCACGGGAGCAGAAGTCAGGCGTCTTTTCAGTTCCTGAAAGCTGTGCTCACATTGTGGAGTCCATTCGAACTTCTTATCTTTCTTGAGGAGTTCGGTTAGAGGTTTGGCAACCTTGGAGAAGTTCTCGACAAAGCGACGACAATAGCTCGCTAAGCCTAGAAAACTCCGAACTTGCTTGACCGATTCAGGTGGAGTCCAATTAAGGACGGCTTGAACTCGCTCAGGGTTAACAGCAATACCTTTACCAGATATTACATGACCCAGATAGGTCACTTCTGGCAACCAGAATTCACATTTAGAAAATTTGGCATAAAGGCGATGCTCTCGAAGTTTCTTTAACACTAGCCTTAGATGTTCGGCATGTTCTTCCTCGTTCTTGGAGTAGATGAGTATATCATCGAGATAAACTACGATGAATTTATCCAAATACTCCATGAAGATTGAGTTCATTAACCGAGAAAAGGTGGCTGGGGCATTGGTTAATCCGAAGGACATAACGGTGTACTCGTATTGGCCATAACGAGTAACAAAGGCCGTTTTAGAAATGTCCCCGTTTCTGATTTTGATTTGATGGTAGCCCAACCTCAAATCCATCTTGGAGAAGACTGAGGATCCAGCGAGCTGATCATACAGGTCGTTGATCCTGGGAAGTGGATATTTGTTCTTGATTGTGACCAAATTGACAGGTCGGTAATCTACAACCATCCGGTCCGTACCATCCTTCTTCTTGACGAATAGAACGGGGCAAGCCCACGGAGATGAACTAGGTCGGATGAAACCCTTTTTCAAGGATTCATCGAGTTGTTTCTTAAGCTCGGCTAGTTCTAGGGGTGCCATCTTATAAGGTCTTCTAGCAATCGGAACGGTTCCTGGAATGAGGTCTATTATGAACTCAACATCCCTGTCAGGTGGGACACCTGGCAATTCCTCTGGAAAGACATCCGGGAAGTCACGGACTACCGGAACGTCCTCAAGGTCTGGCAAAGGGCTGGCGTTAAGAGAATATAATTGTCGCTTGGCTATTCGAGTCAAAACATTGACTATCTTCCCCGAAGGATGGGTGAGTTGAACAGTCCTAGAGAAGCAATCAATTTTGGCTTGATGAGCTGACATCCAGTCCATACCCAAAATGACATTAATATCTGAAGATTTAAGGGCTATCAAAGATGCAAGGAAAACAAGTCTATCGACTTGGATTTCATTTCCATGGCTTACTCTAGAAGTTTGCCATTTGGATCCCGGAGTTTGAATTACCATGGAGGATGGCAAGTCACAGAATGCAACGTTATGCAAACGAGCATAATTTTCAGATATAAAAGAATGAGAGGCTCCTGTATCGAAAAGAACAGATGCCGGGTGGCAATTAACAAGAAGCGTACCGAGAACGACGTTGGGATCTTCTTGAGCTTCTTCGGCAGAGATACAGTTGACATGGCCACGTGAAGCGGTGACCGGTTTAGCATGGAACACCTTCCCTGTCGGCTTGCCACGGCCAACAGCTTTAGTAGATTGATTGGGGTTGGTCTGGGGACACTCACGCATATAGTGACCAGATTCCCCACACTTGAAACAAGTCACGGAACTGGTACGTGGAGGAGCATTATTGGTTGGACCCCCATAGGGCTTGGCTGGAGCAGACTGTTGAGCGAGGCGAGGCGCCTGGAAAGATGGCCTCGGTGTGAACCTGGGTGGCAAGGCAGTGTTGGGTACCCACACGCGGCGCTTCTGAGGACCAGCACCGGATGAGGAACCCATGTCACGTCCATGCTTGCGTGTTGCGTCATAGTCAGTCTGACCAGTTTCAGCACTGATGGCTTTGTTGACAAGTTTCGAAAAAGATGTGCACTCATGCAGACGGAGGTCGCGGCGAAGCTCAGGACTAAGGCCCTTGCGGAACCTTGCTTGCTTCTTGGCGTCAGTAGAAACTTCCTCGGTTGCATATCGTGCAAGATTACCAAACTCCCTGCTATAGACATCCACAGAAAGTCAGCCTTGGGTGAAATTGCAAAATTCTTCACGCTTACGGTCCATGAGACCCTCCGGAATGTGATGTTCACGGAAAGCTTCGCTGAACTCAGCCCAAGTAGTGACATGGCCCGCTGGGCGCATGGCTCCATAATTCTCCCACCATAGACTGGCGGGGCCTTCAAGATGATATGCAGCAAAGGTGACCTTGTCAGCCTCCGCTACCAACGCAGAACGCAGTTTGTGAGAGATACTGCGAAGCCAGTCATCGGCGTCGAGAGGCTCGACGGAGTGGTGGAACGTGGGTGGATGCAATTTGATAAAATCACTGAGTGACACCACGTTAGCCCTCTGATGGTGTGCTGTATTCTGTTCAATACGCTCCAACAAACGGTTTGTCTCCCGCTTGTTTCTCTCAGCTTCCATCATCACCTCGGCTAGTGAAGGAGGATGAGGCAGATTTTCATTCCTGGCTTCACTGCCTTCGGCCTGCTCTTGGGAAGCAGGATTAGCGCGCGTGTTGACCATCCTAGGTAGACAAGACAATGATTTAGTCAAGATGGTAAAATTCCGACATAGGACACATAATGTAAGGAATAACTCGAAATGCAAGATGATCATCCGTATGACATGGTAGATACAGAAACTGCTTCCTTATTCCATCGTCATACACACCATATAGGTTTAGTACAAGACCAAGCAAAGTACTAATACGGTGAAAAGAGGATTACATCTCATCGGAGGCATTCCAAGCTCCTATACATTATTTTTCTACACCTCCGGAAGGAGTACAAACTAGGTCATAACCCACGAGTCACGCGGGACGATAGATGACACAGCTAGTGCGAACTAGTGATGCTACCACTAACTCAGACCGATCCGTAGTAGTCCTCGTAGAAGTCACCTCCATAGCCTGGAAGCTCCACATGTTCATCCGGAAACAGACGGTCTCGCGGAGCTTGTGGTCCATAGGGACTAGGATGAGGTCGTGGACCAACAAACGGTGGCCTGCGGGGACCGCGAGGTGGGGTGATGCCTCCTACATCACGCCAAACCATCACGTCTGGCAGAGCAGATCTCACAGGATAGAGATCGCGCATATCTGAATATCCAGCTTGCACCGCCGGTGCGAACCGAGTCAAAGTGGCCCAGTGGTCAGCACGGGTATTGAAGAGCTCTAACCTTAAGGCCCGATTTTCACGGTCCTTATCCTCGAGCATCTCAGCAGTGGTGCGAGTCCGTGAATCCTCTTGAGTGGAGTCAGCATAAATAGCCTGGAGATATCCTTGTGCTCCCGGAAGTGATCCTGGCATATACCGGAAATCAGAGTCCCGAAATAAACCAGATCTGACTCGCATAATGGTCATCATAGAGTAGGCGGCGTCCTGCACAGCCATCTCAATAGTAACCCCGAGTCCATAGGAACAGTGAAGAGGCTCGGTGGATCCAGGATAAGATGGAAATATCCTGACAGTGCAGAGATACTGGCTTTGATTGAAGTCCCGAAATTGCTCTTCGACCGTGTACTCAGGATACCAGCGGTATCCAGCCTCAGTCATTACCCTGACCAACTTAGCAGTATGGCCGGTACATCTAGGCATCGAGTCAGGCGAACCACTTGATTAAGGTCGCGAGTGGCCATCTGAAAGCATAATCATAATGCAAAGGCATTAGAATTTCTAGCAAAATTTCGGCAGCATAACAGCTGTAAATGCTCAAAAAGGATTTTGAGACATTTGACAAAGGATTTCGTACACACTCAACATCATCATATCAAAGTTCTGAAACCATTCTGGCAACATAATGTGGTAGTAGAACTGAACTAGGCTTGTATCCATCAAACTTATAAGGTACTACTGATTAGTAACATGTGATCCTGATAGAGAGAATAGATCCTAATTCCTTAACCCCGGTGGAAGAATGGACTGACTCAGATCAGAATATCATAAGGTATAAGAAGTAAAAAGAGCCTTACGTTCCAACCCACAAACAATTCCCCTACATATAACTAAAGAATTTCTAGACTCAATATATACCTACGTACCCCGAAAACATCCAGGGAGCAACCGAAACACAATTTCCACCGCCGTAACCTTCTGTATCCGCGAGATTCCATCTTGGAGCCTTCGCCGGCGCTCCGCCGGAGGGGGAATCGACCACGGAGGGCTTCTACATCAACACCATAGCCCCTCCGATGAGTTGTGAGTAGTTTACCATAGACCTTCCGGTCCATAGTTATTAGCTAGATGGCTTCTTCTCTCTTTTTGGATCTCAATACAATGTTCTCCCCCTCTCTTGTGGAGATCTATTTGATGTAAACTCTTTTTGCGGTGTGTTTGTCGAGATCCGATGAATTGTGGGTTTATGATCAAGTTTATCTATGAGAAATATTTGAATCTTCTCTGAATTCTTTTATGTATGATTAAGTTATCTTTGCAAGTCTCTTCGAATTATCAGTTTGGTTTGGCCTACTAGATTGATCTTTCTTGCCATGGCAGAAGTGCTTAGCTTTGGGTTCCATCTTGCGGTGTCCTTACCCAGTGACAGAAAGGGTTGCAAGGCACGTATTGTATTGTTGCCATCGAGGATAAAAAGATGGGGTTTATATGTCAGGACCCCGACTCGATGTCACATCGAGCTAGCTGGTAACACCTCATATCACTTTGCGGCCTCACGCACGGTATCCCCACGGGTGTCGTCTTACCTTTTCCCGGGACCGTTTGCGCCTTTTGGCTCACGTATATGATAGTGTCGCTAGCATCCATATGATAAAGAGCCCGGGCTGACATGACTAGTCGTAAACCCAAAGTGGCACAGACTTACAGGGACAAGCATCCATGACCCAGCTTCGAACGTGTCGGTCATCAGCAAGTGGGTCCGGGCTGTAGCACTGGGCTAGCAGGACTCCAGTAAACCGGGCTGTAGCGGGCTAACAGGACTCCGGTACTCAAAGCGTGACATTTCCCCGAAGGGACAGACACAGGAACGAAGAAGGACACATGCCGGCCAGCCTAAGTGTTCCAGAGCAGTAGCAAGCTACCATGGCTCAGCGGTAACACTAGGAGACATTTCCCGGTAAGAGAGGCTACTAAAGATAAACAACTAGATAGTCAGATCCCACACATACCAAGCATTTCAATCATACACACAATATGCTCGATATGTGCAAATACAACGAAGCATCACAACATGACTCTATGACACAAGTACTTTATTAAAGGCTCAGGGAGCCATACATATCATACACAAAGGTACGGGTCTCACGACCCAACATACAAGTCATACAGTCATACAAGCCAACAGCGGAAGTACTTTGTCTGGATACAGACAACTAGTAAAATAAAAGAGGCTTGGAAGCCTAACTATACTACGTGGTCCATCACAAGCTCAGGGTCACCACCTGGGTCTTTAGCCTACTCGTTGATGTCAACGTCTACATAGAACCCATCAGAAGGGGTTGCAGCGTCTTCTGTAAAAATGTAGATTATAGCAACATGAGTACAAAGGTACTCAGCAAGACTTACATCAGAACCTACATACATGCACAGTATCAAGAAGGGTTGGTGGAGTTATTGCAGCAAGCCAGCTTTGACTCTTGGCTAGGCTATCCTACGATACTCCAACTTGAAATAGTTTTGCGCACACGAGTCCACTACTCACCACTTCAATACACTACCGAGGATCCACCTCCGTCTTCCTACGGAAGGGCCATCCTCGGCACTCACTCTTATCTTGAGGCTTTTAGTAGTTTCCATTTACTTGTCTATGAACTGTATAGGCAACCAAGTAGTCCTTTACCGCGGACGCGGCTATTCGAATAGATCATGTTAACCCTGCAGGGGTGTACTTCGTCATACATGTTTCCACCACTTAGCGTCTGCACACGACATGTGCTCGGCAGACTTCAAGCGAAAGCCGACGTGGGTGTAGACCACGACCTACCTAAACACTTAAGCCTCTAGTCCAGGTTTATCGCCTATTCAGGTTCCATCCGCAGGGAGTCCGGCTGAGGTTTCCCATACGGCCCCGAACGATGTGAACAGGGTTCCCGAGATACCTAACGGGTATTCGGTACACCGTGCCACGTACCTACCGCATCACAGCCCACCCCTACGGTCAGCGCTGTCCACGGCCTCCAGTAGGCTACAAACACCAGAAACTACTTGCAACTCCTGGACAGAGAGCTAGGGTGAATAAGAAGTCGAGCGGGGTCATATTTCAGGGCCCAATGTATGGTAGTAGCTGATTCTTAAATCACACATACAGATCTCAGTGCTTAAGGTCGGCTTCAATGAAACAACCCACCATGTACTCCTACATGGCCTCTCATCGATACCTTTACCAAATCGTGTTCACCACACCACTCTCATTACCGACATTAAGATTTCACTCTAGCCCATCACCCAGATGAACCAGACCTGACACGACTCTAAGCATAGCAGGCATAGCAAGGTAGGAACAACACATACACATGGCTCAATCAACTCCTACACATGCTAGTGGGTTTCATCTAGTTACTGTGGCAATGACAGGTCATGCAGAGGAAATGGGTTCAACTACCGTAGCACACAGCAGTTTGAATCGCGTTGTCTTAATGCAGTAAAAGAGAGCAGGAGCGAGAACATGGGATTGTATCGATATGATCAAATGGTTGGTTGCTTGCCTGATGGTTCGATGCACGGATACGGTTCTTCGTTAGGGTAATCACGGTACTCCTCGGGGACAGAACCTGTCGCAAAGGACATCGATACACAAACATTACCAAACAATATGCAACAATATGATGCATGCATGAAACATGGCAATATGAGTGTGTTGGGCTAATGCAACTAAAACCAGAAGGGTTTGAACAAATTTGAATCAAAGATTCAAATTTCAAATTCAAATATGGCCTTTTAAAGTGCTTTTCCTTGTTCTGATTAAAACATCAATTTAACTTGTTTGATCATGCATGAAAATAGTACAGATGGATAGATTGGATTTTTCTGATCATTTTTCATATATAATTTGTCCAATTTGGAGTTACAGAATAAAAGTTATGAATTTTTGAAGTTTAATTAATATTCTGGAATTTCCTGATTTAATTTAAATCCAGAAATATAATTATTGCGCCAGCATGACGTCAGCATGACGTCAGTGGTCAACTGTGGCTGGTTGAAGTCAAACCTGACGTGTGGGGGCCACACGTCAGTGACAGGGGGGGTTAAACAGATTTAAATTAATCCTAATTACTAATTAGTGGCGCTGGGGCCCACTGTCAGTGTCAAGGGGGGTTGACTAACAGTAGTTAGCGCTAACCTAACCACCTGGCCGACAGGGCCCATGCGTCAGTGACCCTGGGGGGTCAAACCCCAGGTCGGTCAAGTCAAACCCCACCGGCGACATGACGCCGGCGAGATCCGAGACGGCGGCGAGAGTGCTTTTTGCCATTCCGGCGACCAAATGGACGGCGGAAGGCATATACGTGTTGCTGAGGCTGAGCCGCGTCTATTGGTGGTGGTGGTTGGGCTCGGGGTGGCCGGAGTTGACGGCGGCGAGCTCGGCTGCGGCGGCCGGAGTTCGGGTGCGGTCGGGATCAGTGTTGCAGGGGGTTTGGGGAGGCGTTGGTGCGTTCTACGTGCTCCTGGTGATGTGTGGAGCACGATGGTGAGCTCGGTTGGGCGCTACGGCGACCGTGTCCACGACGGCGACATCGCCGGCGGCGTGGAGCTCTCGGTCGAGGTGGAGCTAGGGCCTAGGGGTCGGGAGAGACCAGGGAAGAAGGGGGAAACGCTCCGGGGGCTCACCGCGGTTGCAGTGGGCGTCGAAGCGGGCTCGGGGACGCGCCGGAGACGACGAATTTGACGGCGACGGTGGTCGGAGTCCGAAGAGGGGAACGGCGACGTGGCGGAGATGCAGGGCTTCCGGGGACCCGTGGAGCGGTGGGGAGGAAGAGGGAGTTGTGGCGGAGCTTCTGAGCTAACCGGGGGAGCGAGGGGTGGCCGGGGACGATGGCTATGGCGAACGGCGGCGACGGTCGTGTTCGGCCGAGCGAGAGAGAGAGCGAGAGAGAGGAAGGAGAGAGCCGGGGAGAGTGAGAGAGAGCAGGGGGGATCGGGACGGGCTGCGGGCGTCGTCGACGCGGCCAGGAGGGCGTCGGCAAGCAGGAGGTGGCCGCGCGGCCGCGCGCGCGCGAGCACGCAGCAGCTTCGGGGCGTGGGGAGGAAGACGACGGGGAGCTACAGTGCTGGGCTGGGTCGGTTGCTGGCTGGGCCGGCCGGCTGGCTGGGCCGCACAGGTAAGTCTTCCCCTTTCTTTTCTGTTTTCTGTTTTTATTTAATATATCTGCAACTTTGTTGAATTAAATAAAATACCTAGGCAACTCCAAAAATCACCAAACTACTCCTGGTCCAAAGTTGGATTATTTCCAACATGAAACATTTTAGTTTGGAGATATTTGAGCATTTAAATATTTTATATTGTTTTAAATGCCCAAATTCAAATATCTATGATTTAATTCAAAAACCCTAGGATGGCCTAGGAAAATGTGCACCACTTTTGGCAGAGGTTCTGAACCAAGGCAAAAATGATGGGCATTTTAGAAGGGCATTTCAGGTTCATTGAAAATTATTTTAGTAAACCCTAGTTGGTTTCAGAGGGGACTGGGGGTTCTGTCATCCCCATTTCAAGTTTCTGATGAAAGAGTAAACATGATGCAACACTCTAATGCATGACTAGCTAGGGTGTGACATCGGACCTTGATTGTATCTGGATGATGTAATGCTATATTTATGTATTGTGTGAAGTGGCGATTGTAAGCCAACTCTGTACCTCTTTCTTATTCAGTACATGGGATGTGTAAAGATTACCCCTCTTGCGACATGCCTACAATGCGGTTATGCCTCTAAGTCGTGCTCCAACACGTGGGAGATATAGCCGCATCGTGGGTGTTACCACCAACTTCTCCTTGAGGGTGAGCGCGTCGACCGTCGAGCTGGAGAGGGCGTACTGCGTCCGCAGCTCCACCAACTCGCTCTCCGGTGCCTCCTTCCCCCCGACGTCCTTGGCCGCTCCCTTGCTCTTGCTTGCCTTGGGCGCCATGGCGGCTGAGAGGGGATGAGGGATCAAGGGCAATGGGGGCACGGCGGTGGCGAGCAGAGGCGAAAGATTTGATTTGAGCTTGATGAAGAAGAGGGGAACGACGGTTCCAAGATTGGAAAAGGCACGGAGGGTAAATGAGCAGCGCCCCTGCGGTTTCTTCTTTTTATGGGGAAGACGCGGGCCGCCTCTTTACTATTCACCGCAGGGTGATGCAAGCATGCTGGGACCGTTCCATGCACGACCCACACGTCAGGCACTCAATGCGGGTCGTGGGGAAGCGCAACTTGGGACTGAGGAGGATAAAACTCTGCCACACATACCCGCGCACATTAATGGGCCTGGCCCAACAACTCTTTGCGCTTATGTGTGACCCAGGCTTGGGGGCTCCTGTTGGTGTACAAAAGTAGGGGCCTTTCTGTACCCTTTTACTTGTGCACGGGCGCTCGTAGCCACACTCGCGGCCACGCTTGGCGAGGCTGAAGAAGCAAAGGTACGAGACTGCCAAGGCAGCACTCAAGCCAGAGGCATGAAGAGCGAAGGGGCAAGATGGGCTTCCCCCAGCAACACCCTTACCGGGGTGGCATACATAGCCCCGGCAAGAACCTTGCCGGGGCGACTTACCCCACACAAGCGAGGCCGCCACCCTTGATCCTGAGAGCTCTGACACCATCGACAACATCGAGACCAAGACTCGGGGGCGCCCGCGTGGTGACATGCTGATCTTTATGAAGACCAAAGGCCTGCGAGCCTAGATAAGAACCAGAAGACGAAGACCCCTGGCAAGATCCTTGCCGGGGATGGCCGAAGACCCCCGACAGGATCCTTGCCGGGGACGCCCGCGAGACCCCGGTAACACCCTTGTCGGGGGCATTTGCGGGGCCACATCTAGGCCCACACCCACCAACGTTTCACTGCCCCGCGACCATTTCGATGCGGCAACCAGCCCGCCAATTAGGCAAGCTCCTGCGTGGTAGCATGCAGCTTCTAAGCCAACTAGTCAAGCACCTACGTGGTGGCGTGCAGATCTTCGTGAAGACCCTGTCACCGCACCAGCACAACAATCAGCCAGCCAGCATGGCACTGCATGCCTCATCAGCTTGGACGCGCACTGAAGCAAGGCGAGGCGGCGACGGACATGACGAGCTCTGTTGCCACCCCCGATAAAGCAAGAGGGCACGTAGGCAGCGCATTAAATGCATTTGTCCTATGGTGTCAGGCGATAAACTTGTACACTGTAGATACTTTCCACCTCCTGTGTGCCACTCTGGTGACCCCTTTGACATATAAAAGGAGGCTCGAGGCATACTGTGGAAGGATTCGGACTGGGCACACATAGTAGCTAGTTCAAGAACGGAAAAACACCAAATAAACACAAATAAACAGGACTAGGGTTTTATGCATCGTTTGCGGCCTGAACCTGGGTAAAAATCCCCTCGCGTTGATCGGTAGACCTGCTCTTTGTGCAGCCCACGCCCCGCCAACCGAAGAAGGGATTCCCTAGGATCCCATAGGTGTTGTTTCCCCGACAACTACCTTTCAAAGATGTATGACTGCTATATTCTCTGAGTTTTGTGAAAAGATTGATGAGGTTTTCATGGATGATTTTTCAGTTTACGGAACTTCTTTTGATGATTGCTTGAGCAACCTTGATCAAGTTTTGTAGAGATGTCAAGAAACTAATCTTGTCTTGAACTGGGAGAAGTGCCACTTTATGGTTAATGAAGGTATTGTCTTTGGGCATAAAATTTCTGAAAGAGGTATTGAAGTTGATAAAGCTAAAGTAGATGCTATTAAAAAGATGTTGTGTCCTAAAGATATCAAAGGTATAAGAAGTTTCCTTGGTCATGCTGGTTTCTATAGGAGGTTTATTAAAGACTTCTCTAAAATTTCTAGGCCTCTCACTAACCTCTTGCAAAAAGATGTTCCTTTTATTTTTGATGATGATTGTGCAGAAGCATTTGAAATACTTAAGAAAACTTTGATTACTGCACCTATTGTTCAGCCACCTGATTGGAATTTACCCTTTGAGATTATGTGTGATGCTAGTGATTATGCTGTTGGTGCTATTCTAGGACAAAGAGTTGATAAGGAATTAAATGTTATTCGGTATGCTAGTAAAACTACAGTGCCTAGAGAAATTATGCTACCACTAAAAAAGAATTTTTAGCAGTTGTATTTGCATGTGATAAGTTCATACCTTATATTGTTGATTCCAAAGTAACTGTTCACACTGATCATGTTGCTATTAAATATCTTATGGAAAAGAAAGATGCTAAACATAGACTTATTAGATGGGTTCTGTTGCTACAAGAATTTGCTTTGCATATTATTGATAGAAAGGGAGCTGAGAACCCCGTTGCAGACAACTTGCCTAGGTTAGAGAATGTTCTTGATGACCCACTACCTATTGATGATAGCTTTCCCGATGAGAAATTAAATTTCATAAATGCCTCTCATAATATGATATGCTAATTATATTGTTGCTAAATTTATACCACCTAGTTTCACATACCAGCAAAAGAAAAAGTTGTTCGGTGATTTAAGACATTACTTTTGGGATGACCCACACCTTTATAAAGAAGGAGTGGATGGTGTCATTAGACATTGTGAACCTGAGCATGAACAGGAACAGATCCCACGCAAGTGCCACTCCAAGTCCTACGGAGGACACCACACTGGAGATAGAAGTGCACATAAGGTACAGGAATCCGGTTTCCATTGGCCCACTCTATTTAAAGATGCCCGTAAGCTTTTCTTGTCTTGTGATCAATGTCAAAGAATTGGTAATATTAGTAGATGTCAGGAAATGCCTATGAATTATTCACTTGTTATTGAACCATTTGATGTTTGGGATTTTGATTATGTGGGACCTTTTCCTTCCTCTAATGGGTATACACATATTTTAGTTGCTGTTGATTATGTTACTAAGTCGGTAGAAACTATTCCAACTAGTAGTGTTGATCATAACACTTCTATTAAGATGCTTAAAGAAGTTATTTTTCCGAGGTTTGGAGTCCCTAGATATTTAATGACTGATGGTGGTTCACATTTTATTCGTGGTGCTTTTCGTAAAATGCTTGCTAAGTTGATGTTAATCATAGAATTGCATCTCCATATCATCCTCAGTCTAGTGGTCAAGTAGAATTGAGCAATAAAGAGATTAAATTAATTTTGCAAAAGACTATTAATAGATCTAGAGTGAATTGGTCTAAAAAATTTGATGATGCTTTGTGGGCTTATAGAACCGCTTATAAGAATCTATGGGTATGTTTCCGTATAAAATGGTTTATGGAAAGGCATGTCCCTTACATGTTAAACTAGAACATAAAGCTTATTGGGCTATTAAAGAGCTCAACTATGATTTCAAACTTGCCGGCGAGAAGAGGTTATTTGACATTAGATCACTTGATGAATGGAGAACTCAAGCCTATGAGAATGCCAAGTTGTTTAAAGAAAAAGTTAAAAGATGGCATGAGTTATATAGCAAAACATGATCACCTACAAAAGCGTGAGTTCAATGTAGGTGATCATGTTTTGCTATACAACTCTCGTTTATGATATTTTGTAGGAAAGCTTCTCTCTAAATGGGAAGGCCCTTACATTATTGAGGAGGTCTATCGTTCCGGTGCCATAAAAATCAACAACGCCGAAGGTAAAAATTCGAAGGTGGTAAATGTTGAAAGACTCAAACATTATATCTCAGGTACTCCCATAAATGTTGAGACCAATATAATTGATACCGTAACCCCGGAGGAGTACATAAGGGACACTTTCCAGAACGTTTCATACTCCGAAAAGGAATAGGTATGTGGTACAGTAAGTAAACCGACTCCAAAACGTTTCCAATGATAAATTTCCTCCGTTTTGGAATATTTAAGAAATTGAGAAAATTAAAAGTAGTCTGAAAGAGACACGAGGCCACCACAGGGGTGGAGCGCGTGGCCTACCCCTCTGGGCGCCCCCCGTCCTTGTGGCCACCTCGTGTGCCCTCCGGACTCTGTTTTCTTGCAGAATATTTCTTATGGTCGGTAAAAATTCATTATATAATCTCCCAAGGTTTTGACCACTGTACCACGCAAATATCTCCTGTTTTTGTTTCAAGCTGTTTTTTCGACAGATCTAGATCATCATGACGTCTCCAAGCGCCCCCAAGGACAAATATTTCGAGAAGGGCATCAACCCCTACCTTGTAGAGGTGCTGCGACACCCTCAAGCATTGAGATGCGTGAGGGGGTGCTGCACATCCATGATGTTGAGGGACCGAAGAAGACCGGAAGCGTGGAGGCAAGATTCGAAGCAATGGAGCAGCAAGTTTTCAAGTGTCAAGGGATGGTGGAATGCGGACTCAACGCCAACCACATGATGATCGCGGAGTTCACCAACAAGCACAAGCTGGATCCCAAGAGCATTGAAGAGGCCATCTACATGCTTCATGATAAAATCGAGCATCTCCAAGCCCAGATCGATGACCTGCAAAACTAAAACTGTGAGTATGAATATAGATTCAAGATGATGAGTTTGGCTACAGATTCGAGGATCCCGGAGACCCGCTCGTCTTTCTATGATGGTGAGCCTATGCCTTGGAAGATGGACGACAAGCTTGCTTCATCAAAAACTCCTTCATCACCCCCCCGAAGAAAGAGATCTAATTACATGGGTATTGGCACTCCCCTTGCCAACTGCCAAGCTTGGGGGAGTGCCCCGGTACCGTATCACCATCACATATTTATCTTTATCGTTTTTCCTAGTTCGATCCTTTTGGTTGTGTCTTGACCTAGTAGAATAAAGTTTTAGTATGATCTAGATTTGAGTTTAGCCTTATGTTCCCTCTATGTAATCGAGTCCGTGAGATATATAATAAAGAGTAGTTTTGAGTTAAGGGCTTTGCTTTCTTGCAATGATCTTGAGGGAATTTAATAAAAGAAAGAATAAATAGAAATAAAAAGTTCATACATTGATCTTATGGAAAGTAATGACTTCACATATAGAGAGTATGATGAATAAAAGTTATTAAGAGTTGACAAACATAGTTTTGATCACTGTTGCAATTAATAGGAATTAATTAAGAAAGAGAGGCCTCACATATGAATATACTATCTTGGATATCTTTTGTAATTGTGAGCACTCATTAAAATATGACATGCTAAAAAGTTGATGTTGGACAAGGAAGACAACATAATGAGTTATGTTTTCTTACATCTGAATAGAAATTATATTGTTTTGAATCATCCAACATGTTGGGCTTGCCTTTCCCCCTCATGCAAGCCAAATTCTTTGTACCAAGTAGAGATATTCTCTACTACTTGTGCTTCCGAATATCCCTAAACCCAGTTTTGCCATGAAAGTCTACCATACCTACCTATGAATTGAGTAAGATACTTCAAGTAAGTTGTCATCGATGCAAGTAATAAAAATTGCTCTCTCTAAATATGTATGATCTATTAGTATGAAGAAAATAAGCTTTATATGAACTTGTGATATGGAAGAAATAAAAGCGACGGACTGCATAATAAAGGTCCTTATCACAAGTGACAATATAAAGTGACGTTCTTTTGCATTAGTATTTTGTGCATCCAACCATAAAAGCGCATGACAACCTCTGCTTCCCTCTACGGAGGACTTATTTTTTACTTTTATTTTCTACCCTTATATAAGAGTCATGATGATAATCGCCTTTCCTTTTTACACTTATATATATGGTGGGTCTATTCTAACGACCCCCTTAAGACCTTATTCTAACAACACGTAGCCTTATTCTGCTAACAGTTTCGTGATGCCTTAGAGCATTACTAGTAGAGCCCTCAAACCCTCAAAATTCCTAAAAATAACTGTTTTTTTTACAGTTTTCGTCGAAAAAAGCCGTAGACTAGAACCCCTTAACCCTCAAACCCTCAAAAATTTTAAAGGTCCAACCCTCAAACTCTCTCCCAATCCTCAAAAGTAAGGGTTGGGGAGCAAAACCTACCCCAACCCTTATTTGGCGGTAATACTCGCGCGGGAGGGAAAAATCCTCCCAACTCCCGCGTCCACGCCCGCGACCGCCGCTGCTAGTCGCCCCCGTCGCCGGCGGCCGCCCCGTCGACCTCCCGCGCGCAACGACAACGTCATTCATGGGGAATATTCCGTTATAAGGGTTGGGTTTGAGGGTTCTAATCTTTGCCCCTGTTTTTCAACCCGTAAAAATGCAAAAAAAATCATTTTTGAACCATTAAAACGCTAGTGAAGGTTTGAGGATTTGAGGGTTTTGCTAGTAATGCTCTTGCATCCCACCTTACCCATTCGAGCCCCCATCCTCCACACCGCCCCGCGACCACCCACTCCCTCTCCTTCCCACTCCCGCCCAACAACCACCTTCCACGACGTGGAACACCGCCGGCGGGCGCGGCGCCCACCTTCTCCGGTGCGGCCCACCCGAGCCACCACCTCACCCTCCCACCTTCTTCATAGCGGGGCGGCCCACCCGCCCGAGCCGGCGCCCCACGCTCCCACCTTCTCCGGCCCGGCTAGCCGTCGGCCACCACTCCACCTTCCTCGGCCGGATCCATGGCACCACCACCTTCCTCCAGCCCCGCCGCCCACCACCACCGTCGTGCCGCAGCTCACACCACCAGCCTCCCCACCTTTCCACGCAGGCTGCCCAACCACTACCCACCGGCGCCCCCAAATCCCACCCAGACTACCAGCGATTGGGGAACGCCATCGCGCGCAACTCGCCACCGCAACCTCCCCAACGCAGCTGCCCCAGTCAGGCCACCACTAGATCCATCCCGGCCCTTCTCGGCCTCCACCACCATCCCCCACCACTGCCCCACTTTGGATCCGGCGAGCTGCCGCTAGAAAGGAGCAGAGTACTGCCGCGCCTCTTCCTCCGCGCACGGCCTTGGTGCCTCTCTCCACCACCTCGGAGCCGCGACACCGCTGCTGCCATGGATCTGAGGTCGAGCCTCCTTCCTCGGGCTCATCTTGTGCGCGCCGCTGCTGGATCGGGCTAGCCACCCGCACTATGCACCACGGCCCGCCACCACCCCAGCGTCCCTCAAGTCGCGCCGCCCCGCGCCTGACTACCCTCGTGCGGCCCACCTCAGGCTCCACTGTAGTCCGTCCTCCCCGGCCAGGAGGTTCTCTCAAGCGCACCGGCCTCCCCTCTGCTTCTTCTCCACTTCTGACGAACACAAAAACATGTGAGCATTTGGGTTTGTTGTTGGAGTTCACTTTTTTTTTTGGGGATGAAAAATTCAGTGCACTGCAGTTTGCTATTCCTGCTATTGCGGTTTCAGTTTGCAGGAGGCCAACCTCTTTCAATCACGGAGCTGGAGGTGAACGGCGGCAACAACGCCCCGTGCAGTTCAAAAATTGCTTGTTTTGCTGCTTCTTTTTTTTGCCTTCAGATGCAGTTCACCATGGCCTCGCACGCGGTCTGGTGTCACAGCTGTTTCAGTGCTTGCGTGCGCCATGGCCTCGCACGGATGCAGTTCAGAAAAGTGCTTGTTTTCTTGTTTTGCAGTGCAGATTGTATCGACGAGAAGTGCACCACATGTACAAAGGAGAAAAAAAGAATATCGTCATTTTTTTTGAAGTTTGTTTTATTGTTCGAGAAAACAGACATAATGCTGGAGTGTGAAACGAGTTGGCTGTGTTATAATTTCTGTTGAGAGGTTCACTTTCGTTCGTCGAGAGGTTCGCTTTCGTTAGTCGAGATGTTTGCTTTAATTCCTTGGTGAAAAATGCTAAGAAAAACTAACGTAGTAGTTCACTATGTACAACTTTTTCATTTGCTCTGTGAAAAAACCGACTAGGAAGTTCACTGCATTCATCTTTTTTCATTTTTTGGAAAAGTAATTTGTTCTGCACTCGGTAATGAGGGAGAAGAGAGCATCAATGTTCCTTTAAAAAGAAGTTCATTTTGTTGTTTGAGAAAATGCAGAGAGGAAATGAGTGTGAAAAGGATGTGGATGAATGCAAACAAAAAATGTAGTCCACTCGCGTCATCCCTGCAGTGCATATTTCATTAACCAAAAAAATGTATGCGGTTCACTAGGGGGAAACTAAACTCTAGAGAAAAAAAATAAAGAGGAAACTAAAGTGCACTCCGGTCTTACAAGAAGTCCACTCCGAAGGACTTTGAAATACACTTCACTTGGAAAAATGTATTTAAAAAGTTTATGTTGTGTTTGTTGAAGGACATTTAAACTAGTAAAAGAAAGTAACGAGGTTCATTCTCAAGAGTGTTGTGCATCACTTTCAAGAGTGTTGGGCTTCACTTGCCGTCGTTTATGCGGTCCACTCTCGTTCATAATTTTTTATAAAAAATATAAAATAATCCATGTAGTTCGCTTGACCCTTGTATGCAGTGTGGTTTTTCGTCTGAAGCAGTGTGATTTTATGTTGGATGAAGTTCACTCGTCGATTTGAGTGTCGCAAAAAACAGAGTGTCGCAAAATTATTTTCTGTGTCTCAGAATTCAGTCGACTACATCAAACACTTGCAGTGCGTTCGGTCTTCGAATGTCGTTCCCTTTTGAGAGTGACATTGTTCACTTGCGCCCAACATGAGAAGTGTGAAAATTTTAACGAAACAACAAGATAGTAATGTGGTTCACTTTGATGTATGTCACGGTTCACTTGCCTCATCTCTGCGGTCCACTTTCATTCATAAAAAAAGTTGGAAAAAAGACAACAAAAACTCGTCTAAGAAAAATTTGCGTCCGACGAAAGAAAATCATGAAGTTCACTTGCCTGTCTGATGCAGTGCGGTTTTCGTCCGATGCATTGCAGTTTTTTGTCGGATGACGTTCACTCGCCGATTTGGGTGTCGCAAAAAATAGTGTTCGCACTTCCATAATTAAAAAATTGCTCTTAAACCATAAGGAATTAGAGAGAGTGTTCTACATGAAAAAGTTGCTTCTCGTCGATATCTTTCCAACGTCATATCATTTGAATCATTTCGACAAGAGGTATGTAAAAATTTCGTGAAAAATGACTACTGCCACTCGTCGTCCGCCGCACCATTTTCAAAATTAACTTAAAATCGTAAGGAATCTCAAAACCATTTCTACATATGTAAGTTGCGCCTTGTCCATAGCTTTTCAACGACATATTACACGCCTAGTTTCGACAAACGGTTCAAAAACAAGAGCGAAAATAGTACCGGAAATTGCAAAAAATTCAAAAAAAATAATTCCACAATTTAGTAAATTTGAAACTGCTATTAAACCGTAACGAATTAGAGAAAATAATAGATATGAAGAAGATGCGCCGCGACGATATCTTTCCAGCGGCGTATCGTTTGCTTTATTTCAATAAGCGGCTTAGAAAAATCACAAAAATACGCTCGCTGCCACTCGTCATCCGCAGCACCGTTTTCGAAACTTCTCTTAAACCACGAGGAATCTTGAAAAGTGTTCAACATAGTGAAGTTGCGCATAATCCATAGCTTTCCAACGGTATATTATACGCCTCATTTCGATAAACGGTTAAAAATTTAGAGCAAAAACTGTACCGGGAAACACTGCGTGCAGTTTTCTCTGACACGAAGTTCACTAGTCTGTATTACAGTGCTCTTGCTATGGAAAGTGCAATGCTCTCGCATTGAGCGTGCAATGCGGAAGTGTTATCAAAATAACTATTCTGCTAATATTAGTAGAATAGACCAGCTATATATATTGTTGACATTACCCTTGAGGTAAAAGGTTGGGAGGCAAAACTATAAGTCCCTTGAGGTAAAAGGTTGGGAGGCAAAACTATAAGTCCCTATATTTCTCTGTGTCCGGTTGAAGATTTGTACCTATAAGTATCACGTGAGTGTTAGCAATTGTGAAAGATTATATGATAGTTGAGTATGTGGACTTGCTGAAAAGCTCTTATATTGACTATTTCTGATGTTATGATAAATTGCAATTGTTCAAATGACCGAGATTATAGTTTGTTAGTTTTTAATGAAGTTTTCGATTCATACTCTATCTTGTGAATGAATTGTTACTTTAGCATAGGAAATTATATTGCATTATATGTTGCTTTTCTAAAGATGATCATGATGCCCTCATGTCCGTATTTTATTTTTATCGACACCCCTATCTCTAATCATGTGGACATATTTATCAATATCGGCTTTCGCTTGAGGACAAGCAAGGTCTAAGCTTGGGGGAGTTGATACATCCATTTTGCATCATGCTTTCATATTGATATTTATTGTATTATGGGCTGTTATTACACATTATATTACAATACATATGCCTATTCTCCCTTATTTTATAAGGGTTACATGAAGAGGGAGAATGCCGGCAGCTAGAATTCTGGACTGGAAAAGGAGAAAAATTAGAGACCTATTCTGCACAACTCCAAAAGTCCTGAAACTTCACGGAGCTTATTTTTGGAATATATAAAAAATATTGGGCAAAGAAAGAACCAAAGGGGGCCACCAGCCAGCCACAAGGGTGGAGGGCGTGCCCTACCCCCTGGGCGCGCCCCTCGACCTTGTGGGCCCCTTGGCAGGCCTCCGGTGCCCATCTTTGGCTATATGGTGTATTTTGCCCTAGAAAAAATCAAGAAGAAGTTTTCAGGACGAAGCGCTACCGTCTCGAGGTGGAACCTGGGCAGAACCAATCTTGGGCTCCGGCGGAGTTGTTGTGCCAGGGAAACATCCCTCCGGGAGGGGGAAATCGTCGCCATCGTCATCACCATCGATCCTCTAATCGAGAGGGGGTCAATCTCCATCAACACCTTCACCAGCACCATCTCCTCTCAAACCCTAGTTCATCTCTTGTATTCAATCTCGGTCCCAAAACCTCAGATTGGTACCTGTGGGTTGCTAGCAGTGTTGATTACTCCTTGTAGTTGATGCTAGTTGGTTTATCCGGTGGAAGATCATATGTTCAGATCCTTAATGATAATTAACACTTCTCTAATTATGATTATGAATATGCTTTGTGAGTAGATACATTTGTTCCTGAGGACATGGGACAAGTCTGGTTATAAGTAATCATGTGAATTTGGTATTCGTTCGATATTTTGATGAGATGTATGTTGTCTCTCCTCCAGCGGTGTTATGTGAACGTCGACTACATGACACTTAACCATTATTTGGGCCTAGAGGAAGGCATTGGGAAGTAACAAGTAGATGATGGGTTGCTAGAGTGACAGAAGCTTAAACCCTAGTTTATGCGTTGCTTTGTAAGGGGCTGATTTGGATCCATATGTTTCATGTTATGGTTAGGTTTACCTTAATTCTTCTTTCGTAGTTGCGGATGCTTGCGAGAGGGGTTAATAATAAGTGGGAGGCTTGTCCAAGGAAGGGCAACACCCAAGCACCGGTCCACCCACATATCAAATTATCAAAGTAACGAACGCGAATCATATGAGCATGATGAAAACTAGCTTGATAACAATTCCCATGTGTCTTTGGGAGCGCTTTGCTTTATATAAGAGTTTGCCCAAGCTTGTCGTTTCCTACAAAAAGGATTGGGACACCTTGCTACACTTTAGTTACTTTATTTACTTGTTACCCGTTACAATTTATCTTATCACAAAACTATATGTTACCGATAATTTCAGTTCTTGCAGAGAATACCTTGCTAAAACCTCTTGCCATTTCCTTCTGCTCCTTGGTTCGACACTCTTACTTATCGAAAGGACTACGATAGATCCCCTATACTTGTGGGTCATCAGATCTCACCAACAATCTGTAACCTCAAAGTCAAAAAGATGTTGGTTGACGGCGGGGCCGGGTTGAATCTGATTTCTCTAAAGGTCGCTAGCAAGGTCCAGATAGCAGATGAAGAACTCAAGGTTACTGGTACGTTCCAAGGAATTAACCCCAGCAGGAGTCGTCCTAAGAGAAAGATCACACTGCCGGCGACATTCGGAAGGGAGTTAAACTATCGGACCGAGAAGAAGATATTTGATGTGGTTGACCTCCCCCTGTCGTACAATGGTATCCTTGGTCACCCAGCTCTGGCTAAAATCATGGCGGCATCCCACTATTCCTACAATACTTTGAAGATGACAGGGCTGATAGGCGTCATTTCCATTCCATCAGACGAGAAGGATGCAATCATTTGTGTGGACAAGATGTACCGGGATGCAGTTACTGCAGAGGCCACGGAAGCTGCTACTCCCACCAAGGAAAGTAAGAGAAAGAAGAAAGCTAACAAGGGCTCAAGTGAGGAATCCGAGAAGCACACCTCTTCCTAGTGTGTTGCGCCTGTTGATGACTTGCCTGAGAGTTCCAATAGCAAGAGATCCAAAGCTAATGCACCCGCTATGAAGAAGGTCCCGACAGGGCTGGCTGACACTGATGGTACCTTTACTATTAATGCCACCCTCAATGACAAATAGGAAAGCACGCTCGTTGCCTTCTTGCGGGCGAACGTCGATGTGTTTGCATGGCAACCATCTGACATCCCTGGTGTTCCCAGGAAGGTAATCGAGCACCACCTTGTTGTCTGTTGATATGTCTCCAACGTATTTATAATTTTTGATTGTTCCATGCTATTATATTATCTGTTTTGGATGTTTTATATGCATTAATATGCTATTTTATATTATTTTTGGTACTAACCTATTACCTAGAGCACAGTGCTAGTTTTAGTTTTTTCCTTATTTTTTAGCTTCGTAGAAAGGAATATTAAATTGAGTCCAAACGGAATAAAACTTTCGTGATGATTTTTCTTGGACCAAAAGACACCCAAGAGACTTGGAGTGCAGGTTAGAAGAGCCACGAGGCGGTGACAAGGGTGGAGGACGCGCCCCTACCTTGTGGCCCCTCGTGACCCCCCTGACCTAGTTCTTCCTCATATATATTCACATATATTCTTGAACCTCCAGAAGTATCCACGAAAACACTTTTCCATCGCTGCAACCTTCTGTTCTCGTGAGATCCCATCTTGGGGCCTTTTCTAGCATCCTGCCGGAGGGGGATTCGATCACAGAGGGCATCTACATCAACTCTATTACACTTCCGATGAAGCGTGAGTAGTTTACCTCAGACCTACGGGTCCATAGCTAGTAGATAGATGGCTTCTTCTCTCTCTTTGATTCTCAATACCATGTTCTCCTCGATGTTCTTGGAGATCTATCCAATGTAATCTTCTTTTTCGGTGTGTTTGTCGAGATCCGATGAATTGTGGATTTACGATCAGATTATCTATGAATATTACTTGAATCTTCTCTGAATTCTTATCTGCATGATTTGATAACTTTGTATTTCTCTTCGAACTATCGGTTTGGTTTGGCCAACTAGATTGGTTTTTCTTGCAATGGGAGAAGTGTTTAGCTTTAGGTTCAATCTTGCGGTGTCCTCACCCAGTGACAAAGTAGGGGTAGCGATGCATGTATTATATTGTTGCCATGAGGATAAAAAGATAGGGTTTACATCATGTTGCTTGAGTTTATTCCTTTACATCATGTCATCTTACTTAAAACATTACTCTATTCTTTATGAACTTAATACTCTAGATGCAGCCAGGAGTCGGTCGATGTGTGGAGTAGTAGTAGTAGATGCAGGTAGGGGTCGGTCTACTTGACACGGACGTGATGCCTATATTGCGTCATAACTTTGCACTTTTCTATCAATTGCTCGACAGTAATTTGTTCACCCACCATATTTATTTTCCTTCATGAGAGAAGCCTCTATTGAAACCTATGGCCCCCGGGTCTATTTTTCATCATATTAGTTTCCGATTTACTATTTTGCAATCTTTTATTTTCAGATCTATAAACCCAAAAACCCAAAAATATTTTATCTTTTGTTTAGTTCTATCTATTTCTATCAGATCTCACCTTTGCAAGTGACCGTGAAGGGATTGACAACCCCTTTAACGCGTTGGGTGCAAGTGTTTGATTGTTTGTGCAGGTATTGGTGATTTGCGCTTTCTTATCCTACTAGATTGATACCTTGGTTCTTAACTGAGGGAAATACTTACCTCTACTGTGCTGCATTACCCTTTCCTCTTGAAGGAAAAAACCAACGCAAGCTCAAGAAGTAGCATCTGCCCACACGCCCGAGAAGTCAAGCAGAAGGTCCAGAAGCAAGCTTTGGAGATGCAACAGTTTATTGCTGAAGAGATCAAGAAACTTGAGGCAATTGGTTTGGTCAGAGGAGTATTCCATCCAACATGGTTAGCAAATCCAGTGGTAGAACACAAGGCGAATGGGAAATGGAGGCTTTGCACAGATTTCACAGATCTAAAAAGGCATGCCCGAAGGACCTATTCCCCTTGCCGCACATTGACCAGATTGTGGATTCCACCTCCGGGTGTGACCTGCTTTCCTTTTTGGATGCCTACTCTGGATACCACAAGATCTTCAAGTCCAAGGAATACGAAGAGAATACCGCATTCATAACCCCATGTGGCACATACTGCTTTGTACGGATGCCCTTCGGGTTGAAGAACGCCGGATCCACTTTTGCAAGAGCAGTACAAATTGGCTTTGAGTCCCAGCTACACAGAAACATTGAAGCTTACATGGATGATATAGTGGTCAAAACCAAGGACAAAATGACTCTTATTCGGGATTTGGAAGAAACCTTTGCTAATCTACGCAGGATCAACTTGAAGCTGAACCCGAAGAAGTGTGTGTTCAGTGTTCCTTCGGGCAAGCTACTTGGCTTCTTCGTGTCCCATCGAGGGATAGAAGCCAACCCAGACAATATCAAGGCTATCGAGCAGTTTCAAGCACCCAAGATAGTTATAAGGACGTGAGGCATTTGACTGGATGTGTTCCCGTGCTAAGCAGGTTCATTTCCAAGTCTGCCGAGCGCGCCCTGCCGTTCTTGAAGATCTTAAGAAGGCATGACCCATGCAATGGACCCCAGAGGCAGACGCTGCACTACAACATTTGAAGACCTATCTTTCCTCTGTGCCCACTTTGGTCGCTCCCAAACCACAAGATCTGTTGCTGCTATACTTGGCGGCAACCAATCAAGTTGTTAGTGCAGCACTAGTGGCGCAGCGGGAAGTGGATGAAGAGGCAGCCACAACCAGTGTCCCCTCTGGAGAGGAAAGCGAACCCGTCCCGGCAAGGTCAGATGCAGTTCAAGACAAGGGAGAGCAAGGCAGCGGAAACAATTCCATGGTCGCGGCAAGGAAGAAGGTGGTGCAACGCCCAGTGTACTTCGTCAGCTCCCTATTGCAGGGGGCTAGATCGAGGTACTCTGGCATGCAAAAATTGATTTTTGGCCTGGTCATGGCCTCAAGGAAACTGCACCACTACTTCCAAGCCCACGAGATCACGGTTGTCACACGCTTCCCTTTGCAACGCATACTCAGAAACTTAGAGGCTACTGGAAGAATAGTGGAATGGGCCTTGGAGTTGTCCAGCTTTGGTTTGAAGTTTGAGAGCACATCGACTATTCAGAGCAGAGCACTGGCAGAGTTTATCACAGAATGGACACCAACCCCTGACAAAGAAGTGTTGGAGACTGTTATCCCCGGCAAGGAAGCACCCCAAGAATGGATTACGTATTTTGATGGTGCCTTCTCCCTACAAGGTGCAGGGGCTAGCGTGCTTCTCGTTGCTCCCATTGGGAAGCACCTTAAGTACGTCGTCCAGATGCATTTCCCTCGGGAGAAGGCTACCAACAATACTACAGAGCATGAAGGGCATCTTGCCGGGCTCAGGATTGCAATAGAACTGGGAATCAAGAAGCTGATCATCCACGGAGACTCACAACTTGTGGTGAGACAAGTAAACAAGGACTGCCAACGCTCGTTGATGGATGCATATGTTGAAGAATTGAGAAAGTTGGAGGAGCGCTTTGACAGATTGCAAACAGAGCGTGTGCCCCATGCAGAACACAACATTGCTGATCATCTGTCAAAGTGCGCTGCGCAAAATCTCCCTGTGGAACCAGGGACTTTTGTTCTCTATCTAACTTAGCCCTCCGTATCCCCGGCAACAATGGCCAGAAAAAGGAGGAAACTGGACTCTGGCAAGCCTCTCCCGGCAGAGCCTCCCAAGGACCCCCACAGGCGAGAACAACTCCCTTTCGATCGATGAGCTGCACCCTCCCGCCAGACCACCGGTCCCTGCGATCGAGGAGTGTGCTACCACGAATAAGGAGGTGCCGCTGGTCCTCGTTGTCGAGCCCCTGGCTCCAACTTGGGCATGACACATAGCCCATTTCGACCAAACTGGAGAACTCCCCAAAGAGCAAGAAGAAGCTAAAAGAGTAGCCCGGAGGGCCAGTATGTATCAGTTTGTTGACAACATGCTATACAGAAGAAGGCCCAATGGTGTGAAACTGAAGTGCATTTGCCAGGAAGAAGGAAAGGAACTGTTGGCAGAGATACCCAAGGGTATGCTTGGCTCACACATTGGATCGAGGGCCCTGGTTGGAAAAGCCTTCCGGCAAAGATTTAATGGCCCACGGCCCTCCAAGATGCAATTGAGCTGGTCACCAAATGTGAAGCCTTCCAGTTCCACTCCAAGAATATCCATCAGCCTACCCAAGCTCTCTAGATGATCCCTTTATCATGGCCCTTCTCGGTCTGGGGGCTTGACATCTTGGGCCCCTTCCTAGTGCTACCAGGGGCTTTGAGTTCTTGTTCGTTGCTATCGACGAGTTCACAAAGTGGCCAGAGGTGGAGCTCGTGAGAAAGGTGACTGCACAATCAGCTATCAACTTCTTGAAAGGATTGGTGTGACACTTCGGAATCCCCGCCCAAATCATCATCGACAATGGCACCCAATTCATGAGCCGCACCTTCATGCCATATGTTCATGCCCTCGGAAGCAAGATCTCATTTGCCTCTGTTGCCCATCCCAGGAGCAACAGGCATGTCGAGAGGGAGAACGCTCAAGTGCTGCAAGGCCTCAAGACAAGAACATTTGTTAGGCTGCAGAAGTGTGGCGGGCGATGGATCGACGAGCTGTCGTGGTTCTTTGGTCCCTCAGAACGACACCAAATCGAGCTACCGGGTAGACTCCCTTCTCCCTAGTCTGTGGGGCAGAAGCAGTTGTCCCCACAGAACTCATATATGGGTCACCTTGAGTGCTTGCCTAAGATGAAGTACGAAAGAATGGCATCGGCGTGGCAATGTTGTGCTACTTGAGGAGAACCATCTCCGCGCTGCTACGCGTGCTGCATGCTACCAGCACGGCCTGCGTCGCTATCACAGCCGCAGGGTTCACGACTGGAGTCTTGAGGAAGGCAACCTTGTCCTTAGGCACGTTCAGTCCGCCAAGGGTACAAACAAGTTGATGCCAAAGTGGGAAGGCCCTTACCATGTAGTACGAGTCACCAGACCTTGCGCAGTCCGTCTAGAGACCGGAGATGGCATTCAGTTGCAAAACTCATGGAACATTGAGCATCTCTGTAAGTTCTATCCGTATGGCGTGGCTGCCGGGCAGGCCCGGCAACCACCCTTTTGTACATGCCTTGCTGATGTTGCATGTAACCCCTTGTACAAAGCCAGGCGCAGACCTTGAGCAACAGAGAAATGAAACGAAGCGCTAGGGGCCCCCGACAAATTTCATGCATCCATAAGCATATCATGAGCATATCATGTTCATGTAGATAAGATCCCATGTAGCACTATTTTCGTCTGCACTAAGCCGCAGGGTCCTTGCTGTGGATTTGACCCCAAAGAAAGGAAGAGAAGACAAGCCTACGTTGCGATCCCTGGCAAGCCAAATAGATAAGTTCTTTCTTATCCATACGTGTTCTATAAGTAGAGACTTGTGCATATGAAAACCTCGCCACCTTTGAAACTTAGGTGCTCCCATCCCTTGACTTGAATGTTGCTTCGACCAAGATGGTTGCAGTGGCCTTTGGTGGAAAATGTTTGGCGGGGGGCTGGTCCCTCTTTGTGATTTGTGCCCAGCAGGCCTAGCTCGATGGCAACAAATTGAGGGTACCGGTAGGATAGCCTGCCGGGGGAAAACTTGTTTACTTGAATGTATAGAGGCATTACACCTCTGCATTGACCAGTTACATGCACAAGTACTAGGCAAGGCTTGTCTTTTTCATTAATATGTTGATTAACAAGTACAGATCTTACAGAACACAAACATGGGTAAAGAAGATTACATAATTTAGACTAAAGTTTGGCAAATGTCTACATATTTCAGATTGAAAAAAGATAAGTGCCCCGTGATGCCCTTTCTTGTCCCTCTCTTCCTAGGCACTACGGTGGGAGGTGAAGAGGGCAAAAGGAGCGCCCGGGCAGAAGCCCAGCCTGACCCCGTCAGGCCCTTTGACAAGGAGTCTAGCAAGAACGGGAGGGCACAAGCGAAGGTGATGGTGAAGAGATTGGCTAGGACGACCCCCCCGGCCGCCACCACCAGGGCCAGCAGGACGCGGCAGGGCAAAAGAATCCGACAACCCGCAAGGAAGCCTGTCGGGGTCCAGTTGGAAGGCTGCTGGAGGAGCCAGGGGCACCATTCCCACCTCTGCATCCAACTCCCCGGCAAATCACCTTGCCAGGAAAGGGGTACAGGTGTAGATGGTGGTGTCGCCGCCTGACGGTTATGGTGCGACTGATGTTCAGCTGGAGTCGGAGCTGTCGTCCTCCCCGTCGCTGTCGTCGTCATCACTGTCACTGTCCTCCTCGTCGCTGTCGCTTGAGGAGGAGCTTTCATTGTCGGTCGAGCTCTCCGTGCAGCACCCTGAGCGAGCACCCGAAGACCTTGATGGAGAGTAGCTCGGCATCCATTAATTTAAAATGAGGATGTGCCCCTCCGACAAGCTGTGGGCACGAGCGAAAGTCTTCCAACCGCGTCGGAGGAGGATGACCCGAGGAGCGGGGAAATCTACATCCACCCGCATGCTACCATTACAACAGCCCCTCATGTGCAGCTTCAGTGGGCGCGGCTGCTCGAGCTCCATCACCCTCGCAAATGGAGTAGGGAGGTGGAGGCGGCCACGTGGAGGCGTGTACAATCTAATGATGAACTCCAGAGGTTGGTCCCCGACGTGGCCTTCCATCGGGGGAGGGGCGGCCAGTGGGGGCACAATCAGAGCACCACCCCATCCTCCTCGCCCCGGGCACCACGACGACCACAACCTTGCCCCTCCCACCTCCTCTTGTGGCGGGCTCTGCCCCCGCGTCTTCGGAGGATGGAGGGAGACGCTATCGAGCAGAAGTTCTCGTCGCCACCACTGGAAGAGCGCCGCATCCCCGGCCTCTTACCATGGTAAGCAGGGACTGCTGGGAGAAAGGAAGGAGTGGGATGTGTGAATAAGCGCTCCGCCTCGTGTCTCCTTTTATAGGCGAGCGGGGCAGGGGGCTAGCTCTTTCCCATGGAGGTAGCTGCCTCGCTCCTCCAGTCCGGCTCCCCCTTGAGGGAATCCTGGACTAAGGGGTCCTCGGGCATCCGGCCTGTTCTCCATGGGCCGGACTGATGGGCTGTGAAGACATGAAGACCAAAGACTGTACCTATGTCCGGATTGGACTCTCCTTGGCGTAGAAGGCAAGCTTGGCAACCGATTATGAAGATTCCTTCTTATGTAACCGACTCAATGTGAACTCTAGATCCCCCCGGTGTCTATATAAACCGGAGGGGTTAGTCTGAAAAGCATATACTCATTACCATAGTCATATAGGCTAGGCTTCTAGCGTTTAGCCATCACGATCTCGTGGTAGATCAACTCTTGTAACACTCATAATCATCAATATCAATCAAGCAGGACGTAGGGTATTAACTCCATAGAGAGGGCCCGAACCTGGGTAAACATCTTGTCCCCTGTCTCCTGTTACCATCGATCCTAGACGCACAGTTCGGGACCCCCTACCCGAGATCCGCCGGATTTGACACCGACATTGGTGCTTTCGTTGAGAGTTCCACTGTGTCGTGGACGAAACATTCGATGGCCCCTTCAATCGTCTATAGTGACGCTATCCAAGGAGAAACCTTCCTCCCCGGACCAATTTTCGTGTTCGGCGGCTTCGTACTGCGGGCCAAGTCGCTCAGCCATCTGGAGTAGATCGATAGCTACGCTCCTGGCTACCAGGTCAGATTTGGAAGCTTGAACTACGTCGCGGATATCCGTACAGACTTGATTTTCAATGTATTTGAGACTGCAGCGATCGCTCCACCTCGCTCTGAAGAACATGACTTAAATCTGTCATCGGATCACATCCAGGAGATGGTCCCTGTTCCTGCAACGGCCTTAGAACCGGAGCAGATCGTGCCATCCAAAGCCATAGAGACCGCGTCATTGGAGCCGCACACGGACTCGGCACCTTGCAATATCTGCGTCAATGGAACTCTGGATTCATCTCCGGCTATAAATTCCGGACCATATACGCTTGCAGACACCGAGCTAGATCGGTTATCGATCTTCGAATTCAGTACCGCAGACGTTTTTCAGCACTCACCTTTAGGTGATGTGCTAAACTCTTTAAAGAACCTGTCATTCATGGGAGACTCGCAGCCAAACTATGTCCGGTTCGCACTAGGGGCTGATGACGGAGAATTTTGTTTCCCACCCGCCACCCACTTCATAGCCACTATCGAGGACTTAACCGACATGCCTACTCCTGGCTCCGCAGACATTGACGGTACAGACGACGATGCAGACAAGGAGCAAGGCCAAGACCCGCCAGTCATCAGGCGCAAGACGGCCACCCCTTCACATGACGTGTACATGATCGATACACTTAAAAAGCCTCGCGGCAAAGACAAGGGAGATCCAGTTAAAACTCCCGAGTCATAGTCTAAGTTCCAGCGCCCCAAACGCTGCCCCAAGTCACACCGCAGCAACAATGGCACTGGAGAAAATAGTACTCCGAACAACGCCGAAAGCAATGAAGACCCTGTGGGAGCAACATTCGAGGAGGAGAAACAAGAAAATGGGCAAGCCAGCCCTGACGAATAGGCCCTACCCAGCGACAGTTCGGAGGACGACAACTACCTTCCGCTCTCTGAAGATGAGGTAAGCCTCGGCGACGAAGACTTCATCATACCCAAAGAGCCCCTCGAACAGGAGCCTTCAAGCACAGGCTGATAGCTACGACAAGGAGCCTGAAAAAGAAGCAGCAACAGCTTCAAGCTGACCAAGACCTACTCAATGACAGATGGACCGAAGTTCTGGTCACCGAAGAATACGGCCTCAGTGGCCCAGCCAAAAGCTACCCAAAGCACAGATCACTCTACCAGTCCGATGACGAGGTGTTGGAGCCCATACCATCGTCACACAACGCAGCAGGTCGCCGGCAACTCTGTCCGGATAAAGAGGCAACTCAAGCCGAACAACAGACCGCCCCACCTCACCGTAAAGGCAAGAACAACGCAGGCCACGATTACCCAGATAACCTGCAAAGGAATGGGACAATAGAGAAGGAAACACAAGACCGATCTACGGATCACGAAAACATGCTTCGACACGCGACGATGGCTACCTATTCGGATGTGTCACACCTCGCCGCGACTAGGCCGAAAACAGCAATGGGACTCCTTCGGTGTTACGCCGCAGTGTGGACCAACATAGAGGTGTCGCACACCCGCTTTGCTTCACTGATGAAGTAATGGATCATGAATTCCCCAAAGGGTTCAAACCCGTCAATATTGAATCATACGACGGGACAACCGGTCTCGCAGTATGGATAGAAGATTTCATCCTCCACATCTATATGGCCCGTGGAGACGACCCCCACGCCATTAAATACCTCCCACTAAAACTAAAAGGACGAGCTCGGTACTGGTTAAACAGCCTGCCTGAAAATTCCATAGGCAGCTGGAAGGACTTGGAAGAGGCCTTCCTCGATAACTACCGAGGAACACATGTCCGGCCACCGGATGCCGATGACCTAAGTCACATTGTCCAACAACCCGGTGAATCAGCTAGGGAGCTCTGGACCCGGTTCTTAGTCAAAAAGAACCAAATCGTCGACTGTCCGGATGCGGAACCCCTTGCGGCTTTCAAACACAGCATCCGGGATGAATGGCTTGCACGCCACCTCGGCCAAGAAGGACCTAAATCCATGACAGCTCTCATTGCTCTGATGACTTGTTTTTGTGTGGGAGAAGACAGCTGGCTCGCTCGTAGAAGCAATAGCGCCAGCAACCAGGGAACCTCCGAAATCCGAGACGCTAACGGCAAGCCACGAGGAAGCAAAAACAACAGTCACAATGATAATGAAAGATTAGGCGACATAGGGTCAACGCCGGATTCAGCAACCCCAAGCCCGGTCATCGGAAGAAGCCATCCAAGGCAAATCGAGACGAACCATCCAACCTGGAAAGGATATTGGACCGACCCTGCCAGATTCATGGCCCCGATAAACCAGCTAATCATACCAACAGAAACTGTTGGGTCTTTAAACAGGCTGGCAAGCTCAACGCCGAACACAGGGGAAGGAAGCCGCCAAGCGACAGGGATGACGGAAAGGTTCACCAATGAAAACCGGGGGTCTGAAGCAGTCTCCACCCAAGGATCAACTACCCCTAGAACGGAAATAGCAATCCGGCTTCCGCTGCCCACTCCGTACACCTACAAAGTTTGTACCGCGCGTACATCATTACACACTCAAGATACCATGGGCATCGGCGGAAGCACAATACGGACAAGCCTGCGAGCACTCCAGTAACCTTTTTCTACATATAATTATTTATTTTCTTTTTATTTCTTCTTGCGATATCCTTTAAAAACAGGTGACGAACATGATAAAAATCGGAAACTGGCTCTATCGGAGTCCAGATCCGTACACTCACCTAAGGGGCTATGTCCATCAAGGATTCCCCCCACCGAGGACTGGCGGCGCAGACGTGCGACAGGAGGTCCAAAATAACTTTTTGTAGACCGCACTCTCTATTTTTTGAGCCTGTACTATGCATGTTCCTCCGCCTCCAACCCCGAGCATGTCAAATATCCGGGGGGTGGCTTTTATATACATATATCATAAGTAACCATCGGCATATCGCTCAGTTACCAGTAAACAATATCCAAACTAATCATCCATATGGTTTTCCCGACAAATATGGCTCTTACGGTTATTTCACAGAAATACCTTGGCCTAACCGGCCAGGGGCTCGGTGTGGGAACAAATGAGTTTCCAGTAAAAGTCCGAACAACTCTATAGCATACTTCGGCGTCGCAAGTTTGGCCTTATATGCATCAGCTCCGAATCATTATCTTGGGTCAATAGTTGGGTTGCCCGGCTCATGTGCTTGCTACCCTACGTTCCGCTCTATCGGCTAGGGGTAGTAAAGGGAGAACTACTGCGATTGTGCCCTGGTCTAAATCGGATGAGCACCTTAGTAGAGAAAGCCGAAAACTGACTGTCATGATGCGGCGTGAGCTGGTCAACCACTTGACGACTTATTGGAATCTTTAGCGATTCTCCGTGTCACACGAAGGATCTTTTTCAGATCAAATATGTAAGGCACCATACGCCGCATACATACTAGGGGCTATGTCGTAGCTCCACCATAAAACTCCTATGGCTAAGTGAAAGTGTTAATGCCTTACAGTCCGATTGCCTGGTTCGCCGCATTATCACCTCCTTCATGGACCAAGACGTTGGATAAGGAGTGATTAAATGCTTTTCCGAACACCCCGTACTTCCTACGAGGGGGCTGAAGCCGACGACTGGAAAACTTTCAGATTATATCAAAATGGCCGCACAGGAGGAATTCAAGCTTTCAAGGAGAACATAAATAGATTAATTATAAAATTGTTTTTTTACAATTTTCATACACCTCACTCGAACATTATGTCTTTTGAGCACTGACCCTCTACAAAGCGGGAGGCCTCTACGATGTCTTCAAAATAATGCTCCGGTTCCGGACGGTCCTTGCCTTCGGGTGGACCCTTCGTCGCAACACCAATGGCCTTCATCTTCCCCCAGAACATCTTGACTCGGACAAAAGCCATCCGTGCACCCTCAATGCACATTGACTGCTTCACAGCGTCGATACGCGGAACCGTGTCAACAAGCCTTTGCACTAAACCGAAATAGCTATTCGGAACAGGCTTGGTTGGCCACAACCGGACTATGACGTCCTTCATGGCAGCGTCAGACATCATATGAAGTTTGGCCCATTGGGACATCTGTTCATTGAGCAACAAAGGGCGTTTTGATGCGCCAAACTGCGACCAAAAAAGCTTCTCCGTCGCATATCGATCCCGCGCTTGGTAATACTGCGCCGCATCGGCAGAACTCTTCGGCAAGTCCAAGAACTCGTCCGGAGAACTCCATACTTGGTTGAGTTGGGCATAGTTGCGGGAGCCGAACTTAGTTTGCAGCAGAAAGGGCTTTCCAGCCGCAATCTCCCTCGCCTGTCAAACCTCCTCACGGGCCGCTTTACATTCCGACCGCGCTCCTCTCGCCTCTTGTAAGGCCTTCTCCAGATCAGCCATTAAGACTTCACTCTCCTTCTCCAGAAATTCACAGCGGCCGGTAGGATTCTCCAGCTCGAGCGTCATCGTGGATATCTTCTCCTCATCTTGGCGCCATGTAGCTCGTTCGGCTTTTAATTCAGCCGATGCCTTTTCGCTAGCAGCATTGCTACGCCGGGCCTGCTCCTTGGCCCGGGCTAGCTCCGCTTGAAGAACTTCAACGACGGCAGCACCATCTACAGCCAAATTTCATCATCATGCTTATACCACAAAAATGTATGAGGATTTCCCCGAATACATACCTTGCGACTCGTCAAGACGCATATTGATTAAAGCAAGATCGTCCCCTGCCACATCCCGCTGCAAATCGGCAATTTCCATAGTCTGGGAAGCGGCCAAGGGAGAAGAAGCTTGTGTTAAAAGTTGATCAGGTTAGTCCTCAAACAATCCTTTTCGATCCTCCATTTTACTTCCCAGCAGAAGCCAACCCGAGTATCAAGGGATAGTACCTATACACAGGCGCATCTTTGCAAATGAAACATAGCTAAAAACATTAGGTTACAAACCTCGAAGCCCTTCAGTAGGCTCATGAAGGCTTCATTTAATCCGCTCTTCACGGACGAAATCTTCTCAATCACTGTACCCATCAAGGTACGTTGTTCCCCCGAGACAGATGCTGCAACATGTCCCGCAATATATCCGGAGTCTCCGGGTTCCCCGAGGCTGCCCCAAAAGCACAATCATCCTTTGAAGGAATCGGCTCACCCGTCTTCAAAATCGCCGTCGGCTGTGAACCAGACAGTCCGGGGCCTCGGTTATCATCAGCCCCGGGATCCCGGATGATCGGAGATCCACCTTTGGGTATCGCCTCTTCTGTCCCCCGGTCTAAGGGGCCCCTCCGCGATGAGACTTCAGAGTGATCCGCCTTATTGGGAGAGGAGGTCGGAGGAGGCGTCTCGCTCTCCATCATCTCTGGGATGAGACTCCCCGAAGAAGAGGATCGCCCCGAAACATTCTGTGCCGACCTGTAAAAATGCATAAATGCGTTACGTGTATCTTCGGTAATAATACCAGAGTGGGACACTATCAAAGTACTCCGGATTCTCTTACGATTCGGCCAAGGGCTTGTCCCCTTGTTGGAGCTGCTCAACGGCATCACTTTCCCAACCCAAGCCGGTTGATGGTGGCATCTTGCCCTTCTTGGGAGACCGCCCCTCCCCATCTTTGGAGGCAGCCCTTTTTCTCCTGTTCGGAGAAGGGATACTGGGTCCTTTTCCACCTCCGTCTTCGGGTGAGGAAAGGTCGATTTCTCCGGATTCATTGTCCGACTTACCTCCGAAACCAAGGTCACCTTGGATCTTTTTCGCCCTCCCCTGCTGGTGCCTGGCATGGCACCGGGGCCAGCATCCTTGTCAACACAGGAGGAGCTGAGTCCTCGGGAAGGGGAGCCGGACACCTAATCAATTCCACCTTCTTTATCCAGCCCTAAAAAGGATGATACTGTTGGTATCTTGCCACTGGGTATCTGATTATGAAGTATTCGGTAAACGAGTACTTACTGGGGTGTCCGGGTGGTTACATTCAGGGCCGACATCTTCGATGGTGTTCGGCCATTGCCTTCGTTTCCCGAAGACTAACCTCCACATTCCTTCGTGCGTTGTGCCGAAGAAGTTCTGAAGAGTCCGCGACCCTTCTGGATTGAACTCCCATAGGCGGAGAGGCCATCGCTGGCACGGCAGGGTCCGACGAACTAGCATTATATGAACAATGCTGGCTATGTCGATGTCCCTCTCAATGAGGCTTCGGATGCGACTTTGCAGAGTTCGCACATCATTCGTTGATCCCCAATCTCGCCCCTTGTTAATCCACGATGCAAGTTGAGTTGGAGGGCTGGGTCGAAATGCGGGCGCGGTCGCCCACTTGGAGCTGCGGGGCTCGGTGATATAGAACCACCCTGCTGCCATAGATCGAAAGATTTGGCTAAGGGTCCTTTTAGCCAAACGGCTCTAGCAAGATTGCTCACTGTAGCGCCGCCGCACTCGGCCTGCTCCCCCTCTACCACTCGCGGCTTTACATCAAAGGTCTTGAGCCACAAGCCGAAGTGCGAAGGAGTTCGGAGGAGGGCTTCGCACGTAACGATAAACATCGAGATAAGAAGAATAGAGTCTGGGGCCAAATCGTGGAAGTCTAGCCCGTAATAGAACATGAGCCCTCGGAAGAAGGGGTTAAGTGCAAACCCCAACCCACGGAGGAAGTAGGACACGAACACGAGCCTCTCGCTGGATCTGGGGGTAGGAATAACCTGCCCCTGGGCAGGAAGCTGATGATGGATTTCAGCGGTCAGGTACCTCGCCGCCCGAAGCTTTGCAATATCTTCCTCCGTAACAGAAGAAGCTACCCACCTACCTTGACGGCTAGATCCAGACATGATTGGGGCTGGTGGCGACCGAAACCCGAGTGTTGGAACTCAGGGCAGCAGGAGTTGAGGAAGAGCCAAGCGTGGAAGAAAAATACGGGTCTGTACCCCTATATAAAGGCTGGAAATACCAAACGTCTCCTCTCGGGCCTCAAAAACTTGCTTGTTTCCAAGGAGTTGTACCCAAGCGACGGTTGGGTTACCCACGTTCGGGTCGACAGGAATCCCTTAAAAAAGGGAGGCACTATCTCCGTTTGGATAAGATGCGCCAATAAGGCCACATCCTGGGACGTAGGGCGACGGGCCGCCTAAAACGGTTCGCAAGCAAAGGCCGGGCAGGCGTGGTTTCATATTACCAAAAAGTAGTCGGTGGGTTGAACCCATGAAATATTATATCCTCTATGGTTGTGCATACAAGTCCGTATACAATCATTACATCTGAAGATCAACTAGGAGTTCGGAAGGGGGAACCCGCCTTAAAATGCCAAAGACAATCTACGCGCCGGACTCCTCGTCATTGAAGCCAGGTTCAGGGGCTACTGAGGGAGTCCTGGACTAAGGGGTCCTTGGGCATCCGACCTGTTATCCATGGGCCGGACTGATGGGCTGTGAAGACATGAAGACCAAAGACTGTACCTGTGTCCAAATTGGACTCTCCTTAGCGTGGAAGGCAAGCTTGGCAACCGATTATGAAGATTCCTTCTTATTTAACCGACTATATGTAAACCCTAGATCCCCCCTGTGTCTATATAAACCAGAGGGGTTAGTCCGGAAAGCATATACTCATTACCATAGTCATATAGGCTAGGCTTCTAGGGTTTAGCCATCACAATATCGTGGTAGATCAAGTCTTGTAACACTCATATTCATCAATATCAATCAAGCAGGACGTAGGGTATTACCTCCATAGAGAGGGCCCGAACCTAGGTAAACATCTTATCCCCTGTCTCCTGTTACCATCGATCCTAGACGCACAGTTCGGGACCCCCTACTCGAGATCCGCCGGTTTTGACACCGACACCCCTCACCATCAAAGGCTCGATGAATCAAGGCTGACCCCCTGCACCAACCCATGGTGCTTAGTTTTCTGCCATGGCGCTCATTTATGCACCCTCCGCATCCGCCACCAACCCTGCGTCATGCATGCAGCACACGCGGCAGAAACGTCGGAGGCGAGGAAGCTAGTGGAATGGCAGTCATCACCCTATGATCATGGGACATGGGCAACCCACGGGTTGTGGCTCGAATACCCTCCAAAACATCCTGCACGACTCGCACAGGGAAATGGAAACTGATCCAAGCTCAGATTAATGAAGACGCAAAGAAGACTTCAAAGGACGAACTACCGCAGCCTCCTCGCCTGTGTACTTAATAGGGCCGACCCCGACAATGCTTGGTAGCGTGTTCAGGCCAGGGCCGGGGGCTTCTGTCGGTGCGACAAACCCCAGGTGTGTTGCCCGGACTGTACACAAGCACAAGAGCAAGGTTGCAACATCCAAGATGAGACCAAGTTGAAGAGATAGCTCTTTGAGAAATTAGAGAGCGGATCAAGAAGACCAAGTCAAGCCAAAGGAAGCAAAATACCACTAAGGAGAAAAGCTCCCTTGCCGGGCAGGCGAGCCCGGCGAGCCCGGCGAGGTCGAGGTTGCTCCAGAGACAATCCTCAAGACTGCCTCAGCAAGCTTGTCGGGAACGCCAAGGGCGGACTACCCCGCCAAGGCTCCACCGCTCCACCTCGCAGTGATGCAAGTCATCTATCGATGCGATGTCGAGCCCCTAAGTGACTAGGTGGTTGTTATTTGGCACATGGTAGACACTTCCTAAGGAAATCACCTCCAAATGACACTCGTCCAGAGATGTGTCAAGCAGACAAACAAGAAGGTGGCCGAACAACACGACAAGGCTTGCCGGGCATGCCATGATGTGACACTAAGCGACGCATTTAATGCACTCTACCCTATCTGCAGAGTTAGGTATGATAGCACAGTTTGCTATCTAATCAGTATATAATGACCGATTTGCCATTGTGGTGACCCCTTGATCTATAAAAGGAGGGTCGTGGCAACCTTAGAAAGGATTCGGACCCTTGTACACTCATACGTGCATAGCTGCTCTCACCCCGTGGCAACCTTGTCGGGCTAGAGCGCTAGGTCTCCACCACAGTCCCTCATCAATCCACCAAAGTAGGAGTAGGGTTTTATGCCTCACGGCATCCCAAACCTGGGTAAAAACAGCCTGTGTGATCTCTGCCGTGCTGCGCTACGCCCTCTGCTCTTTGTGCAATGCTTTCATCCCCCCTTCCGAACCACAAGGGGTTGATGGCCCCATAGGTGGCCGTGGTTTCCCCCGACATAGGGGGAATTACTCACGCATCATAAGAGGGGAATAAATTACTAGAGAGATTAATCCAATCAAAACCATATCGATAATACCATGAAGATCCACAATAAGATGAAATGGATAATTAAAATAGTCTTGATCTCCAAACAAGATTGAGTAATATTACAATTGTTCTTTGATAACCCACAAGTATAGGGGATTGCAACAGTTTTTGAGGGTAGAGTATTCAACCCAAATTTATAGATTCAACACAAGGGGAGCCAAAGAATATTTGCAATTATTAGCAACTGAGTTATCAATTTAATCACACTTGGAGATTAGTTATCTGCAGCATAGTGATTAGTAGCACAGTAATATGATAGCTTTGTTAGTAGAGGTAGCAGCAATAGTAACGGTAACAATGATAGTGATAGTTTTGTAGCAGTGGCAATAGTAACAGCAGCAATAGTAACTTAGCAAGATCAATATGTAGGAAAATCGTAGGCATTGGATCGGAGATTTGTTGGATGATATTCATGATGTGACAGTTACAACCTAGGGCGATATGGCACTAGCTCTGGTTCATAAATATAATGTAGGCATGTATTCTGTAAATAGCATACATGCTTATGGAAAGAACTTGAATGATATGTTTTGTCCCACCCTCCCATGGCACGGGGGTCCTCTTGGAAACTAAGGGATATTAAGGTCTCCTTTTAATAGAGAACCGGAACAAAGCATTAACACATGGTGAATACATTAACTCCTCAAACTACGGTCATCACCGGGAAGTGTCCTGACTATTGTCACTCCGGGGTTGCCAGGTCATAACACGTAGTATGTGACTATAACTTGCAAGATCATATCTAGAACATAGATATAATGGTGACAACATAAACTGTTTAGATCTGAAATCATGGCACCTGGGCCCAAAGTGACAATCATTAAGCATGGCAAAGTCATAGCAACATCAATCTCAGAACATAGTGGATACTAGGTATCAAGCCCTAACAAAAGTAACTTGATTACATGATGAATCTCTTCCAACTCCTCACCGACCAGCGAGCCTACGAAGGAATTACTCACTCCCGATGGAGAGCATCATGGAATTGGTGATGGAGGAGGGTTGGTGATGATGAAGACTGAAGATTCCCCTCTTTGGAGCCCCAAACGGACTCCAAATCTGGCCTCCCGATCAAGAATGGGAGATGGTGGCGACTCCGTATCGCAAAACGAGATAATTCTTCCTCCCTAATTTTTTCTAGAAATATGTGATTTTATAGCATTGGTTTCAGGGTCTGTCGAGCCACCAGGTGGGGACAACCCACCAAGGCGCGCCTGGAGGGGGGGCGTGCCCTGGTGGGTTGTGCCCACCTAGGTGCCCCCCTCCGGTGGTTCTTAGCTCTAGAAATTATCTTTATTTGTATAAAAATTCCTCGCAAAGTTTCGTTCCAATCAAAGAACTTTTATTTGTGCACAAAAACAACACCATGGTAGTTCTACTGAAAACAACGTCAGTCCGGGTTAGTTTCATTCAAATGATGCAAATTAGAGTCCAAAACAAGAGGAAGAGCATTAGGAAATGTAGATATGGCGGAGACGTATCAAATCCCCCAAGCTTAAGCCTTTGCTTGTCCTAAAGCAATTCAGCTGACAAACTAAAAGTGAAAAAGAAAAACTTTTACGAACTCTTTTGCTCTTATTTGCATAAATAAGCTTAAAAAGCACCCAAGTTTTCATCCAAGATTATAACTAACCATGTCGACAATAACTCTTAATTATATTAACTCATATCAATGACATAATCAGCTAGCCAGCAATAATAAGATATCTCAAACAACAACACGTTGTCAAAACAACCAGAATATAATATGACAATAGTGGTATCTCCCTAGCCCTTTCCGAGACCGCAAAAGATAAATGTAGAGCACCTCCAAAGTTCAAGCAGCGACTAAACATTATAATTCATGGTAGAATAGATCCAGTCATGATGCACCCAACATTAGCTAGACACAATGCATGAGGATGACAATAGTGCTCTCAGGTTTTGGTGCTTATTTGAGAAGGTGATGACACAACATAAAAGTAAATAGATAGTCCGTTCGAAGAGGGAAGCAATGATTTGCAGCGGTGCCAGAGCTCAAGTTTTTTTAAACAGAGGTAAATGAAATTTTGAGAAATGCACCCTTATTGTTTACTTCGCGACCATTAGTTATCGGTATCTTCCATGCTAAACACATTAGTGGCGGTTCCCAAGCAATAAAAGTAAAGGTTTGCTCCCCCTCCACCAACAATCACACTCCACGGCTTGTCCGAAACAACAGATACCGTCCATACCAACAACAGTCCTCGGGAAGTTTTATTTAATTATTTGCAATTTGAGTTCGGGATTGGGAATCCCTATTACCGCCCCTCTCGTGCCAGGATGAGTGAATAATACTCATCATGAGAATAACCCGCCTAGCATGGAAGATATTGACTACCTCCTATCGCTCTATGAACAATCCAGGCACACAAAAAGGATATTTATTTGAAGTTTTTATAGGTGGCAGATGCAAATTTACTTAGGACGGCAGGGTAATACCACATATAGGTAGATATGGTGGACTCGTCTGGAATGACCTGGGTCTAAGGTTTTTGATGCACAAGTAGAATTCCCACTTAGTATAGGAGAGGGCTAGCAAATAGGTTAAGAAGCGGCCAGCTAGAGAGCGAAAATGGTCATGAACATGCATTATGCATAAGTAACATTGGACACTAGCATGAGTAGTATATGAACACTGTGAACATAAATATCATAGAGGATATGTTAGTTTTGATTCAACTACATGCATGAACATGTGCCAAGTCAAGCCACTCGAACATTCAGAGGAGGATACCATATCATCATACTACATCACAATCATTTTAATGCAATGTTGACATCCAAGATAAATCATTATCCACTCCTAGCTACTTATGCATGGCATGAGAAACTATAATCTCTAATTGTCATTGCAAACATGTTTGATCATAATAGGCTGAATCATGGATACTAGGTTGAACATATTTATAAAAACAAAACCAGTCGAGTTCATACCCTTTTCTCTTTGCCACAGCCAGTTCATCAAATATCGTCATTATTGCCTTTCACTTGCACGACCGAATGATATTAAAATAATAATAGTGCAAGAGTGCTGTGAACTAAGCTGGAATCTGCGAACATTTTATTCAAAAGGAGAAGACAAGGCAATATGGGCTTTTTTGTTAGATCAACAATAATGCATATGAGAGCCACTCAACATTTTCGTCGTGGTCTTATCCTCGGTACAACTCCATAAAAAGAAAAGAAATTCAGAGAAACACACTAAAATATTTTTAGAGTTTTTGGTTTTTCTTAAACAAGCAAATAAAAAGGGAAAACAAAAATGAGAAAAACTATTTACATGGGAAAGCTCACAACAAATAAAAGAAGAATAAGGAAATATTTTTGGGTTTTTCTTTTTAGAACTACAGCAATTTACACTAGGAAGAAAAATCAAAAAGAAGCAGGAAATATTTATTTTTTGAATTTTCTCAAACTTTTTCAAACACACAAGAAGAAAGTGAGAAAACAAATTTAGCATGGATAATACAATGAAAGAGTGTGGACACCGATAACTGCAATGAAATGTGTGAACATGAATGTAATTTCGGTGGAAATACATACTCCTCCAAGCTTAGGATTTTGGCCTAACTTGGTAATAAATTAGTAGCCTGCATAATGGTTAGAGTGATAGCTCACGGAGGCTCTCGGTGCGGATGCCTCAGCCCGCCGTGCAGCCATAACTACGGCGTTATGAGCTCAGTCCTCGCTCTCAAGAACATAATATCTTCCCCTACTATGAACATCAAAGAGAGCAGGTGCAGGCAAATATGTGTCCACAACGAAACTTTTATTAAACAACAGGTTATAAGTGAAATTATGGGGTTCACCACTAGGGATCTTATGATGTTTCATAGCATCAAATTCTAAGTACTGTGTGGGTAAAATTGGGTCAGAAGGAAAAGGTGAAACACCCAGCTCTCTTGCTAAGCGTGTGGCATAGATTCCACCATAAAAATATCCACTACCAGCGTTGTGTTGCAACATGCGTGCAACAATCGCTCCAAGATTATAACTTTTGTCACCGGTGAGAGCGGTGTGTATGAGGCTCAAGTCTGGAGCACAAAGTGTACTACAATCTTGTTTAGCTACAATACATTTTCCATTAAATAATGCAAAGTACTGGATTGAGGGAAAATGAACGCTCTTTATTCTACCCTGCGTCACTCCCCTAGTCTCACCATAGCAAAGACTAGTCAAGAATATCTCAAACTCAGATCTTGGTGGTTTGTCAAGGGAACCCCAGAATGGGATTTTGCAGCAGTAGGTAAATCTCTCTAGAGATATGGTAAATGGATTTTCATACAGTTTAAATGACACCCTAGACTCACGGGGATGGAATTTAAATCCTTTGGTAAATGATTCAGTGAGAGTGAGGTGTTGGTTGCACTTATCTGAAATGTAGGGACCGAGCTCGACATTGTGAACTTATTGCTCAAATTATTCCTTAATGCCCACACACACCATATAATTGTTGCATGACCATAAGCATGTTTTGGTGGCGGCATCTTGTACGGAACTTTCACTTTGTTCAACATAAGAATGACGAGCGGAGCTCCTACTAGAAGATGCCTCCGAGGATCTCCTCCTCGAAGAACTCCTTCCAAAGAGGTTCATCACATTCACGTACAACTTTTTGAAAAAAATTGGCCACAAAAATTTGTTAACAAAACTTCAGAAGATTGAAAGCAACTACTCATAGGGATGCACAGAGGCCATAGCAAGCATTCAAACTACTTAGAACTCTAAGAATTCAACATGCAAGCTCATCTACAGCAGCACCAAGAGCAACTAATTATTCAAAGTATAAACCACTAAAGCAAAAACTAATTGGACCAACGAAGGAGTCACATACCAAGCAACAATCCCTTGAAACAGTTTTGGAAACGGAGCGTCGAGCAAAGAGATCGAAATCCGCGGGTTCGAAAGCATGAACACGAGAGAGAGAGAGAGAGAGAGAGAGAGAGAGAGAGAGAGAGAGAGAGAGAGAGCAGTGGTGATTTTTTTCTGGAGGTAGGTCGTGATGTGGGATGAAGAGATGAGTGAGGCAGCCCACGTGGGGACCACAACCTACCAGGGCACGCCTGGGGGTCCTGGCGCGCCTAGGTGGGTTGTGCCCACCTGGTCCACCTCCCTCTGATGTTATTTGCACCAAAAATACTCAAATATTCAGAAAAAAATTGTATTAAATTTTCAGAGCATCCTGAGAACTTTTATTTTTGGGTCATTTTTTATTGCACGGGAAATTCAGAAAACAGACAAAACATGGCATTTTATTTTATTTAACTAATGAAAAACAGAAAACAAAAGGTAGGGACAGAAGGTAGTGCTCACTAAATTCATCAACTTCATACCTCTAAAAAATGATCCATTATAGGGTGTCCTTCCCACACGACCCAGAAATCATCGGGGATAGGCCCTCCTGGGACCCAGGTTGGGGCCGTGTGCGATCGAGCGAGGCATCGAAACCCAATCATTTCTGTAGGTATGTACATCCGACACAGTGAATCCCTGAAATCATTTCCGTAGGTATGTACATCCCACACAGTAAATCCCAGAAATCATTTCCATAGGTATGTGCATCCCACACGGTGAATCCCAGAAAATCATTTCCGTTCGTATGTATATCACAGACGGTCAATCCAAGGAATACATTTCCGTTCTTATGTACATCCCACACAATCAATCCAGGGAAAACGTTTCCGTTCGGACGTAAATCCCACACAGTTTTATGTGTAGGCTCGTGTGTGAAAGGTGTAACTATGACACACGGTCTTCCTTGGTTAACTGTTTGCTTTTATCAACTATGTCACACACGATTTGATGAAGAAAACTGTGTGGCATTGGGCTATCCATCGCAAGCGCTTTTACTGCTAGAACCGTTTGCAAAGGTTGATCACACATTTAGCAGGTTTATTAGTTTACAATTAATAATTCCAGTATTACGCAAATTCACATTTCATATCAAATAGCTGTTTGCCAATTTCATACCAGGCACATAAATATATTATAACATCACAGTATGGTAGCTACATGAAAACATCACAGTACAACATATAGCTAGTTCAACTTCATAAGAACAATATATTCATTTCCCTAATCGAGATCATCCAAGCTCGTCGTATCCACCTCTGCTTTCAGTTCAGTAAGAACCCATTTTGCATGGGCCAACTAGGAAAGTGCCTCCTCTTTCATCAACACCATCTTAGCAAAGTCTGATTTAAAAAATCTGAGCTCATTCTACACCTTCAACTTTTTATCCCGCATCTTGAAATATGCTTCAGTGTTCACTTCCTCATACATGCTCCATAGCTTCGTTAGGCACATCTTCAAAGACTCTGGCCACTCTTGATCAACCAACTCCAAGTAAGAACACTTCCGTTCATCCTATAATATTTAAAACTAGATCAGTAACAATTGTAGGGAAAATGGGTTTATAGCAACATAGAAAATCACCAATGCTTATTTAGAAAAACTGAAGAAACATGTTAATTATGACATATCTTCTCAAAAAGATCAATGTGCAAATGAAATAATTGGTACTAAGACAACAACCAAATTCTGGAACATCAGAAGCTATAATTAACTACAGCGATGCTACAAGTTCTTACTCATGTACAGTAAATAAGAAATTGAACATTTTATGCGGAAGCTAAATATAACTGCAACATCATAGCGATAGTGTTTGGATGACAGCATATTGATACTAATAGGTGTGTACATGCACAAATTTAGTAATATAGAATTAATAGCACCAAGGCTGTCCACTATGTATGCCAAAACTGGTATAAAGACAACTGTTGCTACATCTCACACCGGTGCCCTGAACTGGCGAACCGATGCAGCGGAAAAAAAATCAGGGACCCAGACTTCGGAGCACGTAGTTGCTCCGATGCCCAGTTCCTTCGTGCCATAAAGATTTAGTATTTTACTGCTTGGCTGCTCGGATGTGTGGACCAAAGTTGGCTGCATAAACTGCTGAAGCGGTGCCAAATAATTTTCTAATGGCACCGCTGATGAGATGGCAACAATTTAAGATACTAGGTACAAACCGTGACACTATCTTAGGATGCGTTTGGTTGAAGGTGTGGTATGAATGGGTTGAGACCGTGACAGTGTCTGGATCACATCTAACAAATGATTTGTAACAACGGAAGAGGGTCTAACCTTTTCTGCACATGCCAGAAACTTCCTCCCAGTGTCCATAGAATCAAACGCAAGTAGCTTCACGCATGGAGATTGATGGTAACAATGAGCAGATAGATCTTCAGCCACCCTGCTCCATTCGTTGCCACTGATGGTCTTAGGGAGCTACAAGAGTAAGAAATGACTCAAATCGAACTCCGGGTAAAAATCCTTCATTCCAAGTCATAGCCCTAGAGAGAGAAGAGAGGCATACCCGGGTGGTGAAGGAGTAGTCACCGGAGGAGGAACCGCTGGAGATGTCTTTGAAGAAGACCATGGCGATCCCGACGGTAGGATGCGAGCCGGCGAGAGCGAGGAAGCGGCTATAGCTTAGCAAGGAAGGAAGGAAGGAGGAAACAGGGGAAATGTGACTT
>NC_057803.1:213491099-213492044 GCF_018294505.1 Triticum aestivum | reverse complement strand
GGGGGGGGGGGGCGGGCGTAGATATTTTGGCGGTAGGCCAAAATTTCGGAAATGTGGAGAGAAACTTTGCGCGCGGTGCAACCGGACCATTCACTTTGAACGATTGTGTGCATCACAAACAATTCTTCTGCTTTACGCGCATGGGATGAGTTTGATAATTCAAATTTTGGTGGAAATTTCCTCGGGTACATCATTGCATAATTTAACATCGCTTGCTAATTTGGGCACACAAAAGATACAACAGATATACCACACTTACTGAATCGAGCAATTTTAGTAATTACATAGAGCCAATTGACCTAAACATTGCTCTAACAAAAGACCAACATTAAAAATAAAGCCTAAGTACGCATAATTAAAAATTCGCCTCCGCGCCGGCCTATGCATCGCCGGTGTGAGATGAGACGTTGATGACTTGTCCTGGTGACATGCCGCCGTTGGTGGACACCGCGTCCCCCCCGCTGAAGTCAAACTTGTCGTCTTCCTTGGTGCCGCCCTCAAGGTTGTAGTACTCGTAGTAGTGGCTGCGCCAGAGCTCGCGTTGGTACTTCACCACCGATTTCTCGACGGACAGACTCTTCTCTACCTTGACCTCGGCCACGCGCAACTCCTCCTCCCGTCGCTCCTCGATCTCCACCACCTCCTGCATCTCCAGCTCCCACTCGGTGACCACATCAGGAAGCAGGTGCTCCATGGCCACCGCCGCCTTTTCAAACATGGGTTCCATGATGGAGTCCGAGGTGGCCTGGAATATCTTGGGATGTGCATCCTCGATCTTGGCGTGGATGGCCTCGACCCGGGCCAGGGCGACATCAGCGGCACGGACGACAGCTCGAGCGCTCTCGGTGTTTGCAGCCGCCGTCGCAGCAATAGCTGCAGCTGCCTTGTCGGCTGCCGCAGACGCCCTCTCGGCTGAAGTGGCTGCGCTCAATGCGGATTCGGCGG
>NC_057803.1:213479859-213490925 GCF_018294505.1 Triticum aestivum | reverse complement strand
CCGCTCGGGGGGGGGGGGACGCGGCCATCGTACGGGCCTTCACGAAGCATTTCTATGACATCATCTTTGCAACAAGGGGGTGCGGGAATGGGGGTTGCCGGCACTAGAGCAGACGAGCCAGCGAAGCTTAAGGAGGGAGACTTAAATAGACCCATATATTTTCATCGCAAACGGTTCCTAGAAAACAAGTGTGTGTGATGTTGTAGATATTTTTATTAGCTGTGAAAGACGAATTTGGAATAAAGTGCCAACGGATGGTGTTTTAAATGAATGAGAAATTTTGTAGTACTAATACAACTGTCATGTCAAATTTTGGAAAATTTCAGGGGTCATTTGATCTTTTAAGACATTTAAGTGATTTTTTAGCCATTTAATGGCCGTAATTGAAATTTTAACTACATGTACATGCAACAGCTAACCATAACGGTTTGAAAACTCATATTTCGTGTACTTGTGTGCAATTTAATTCCATGTGCCATAAATTGGAAGGAATTTTCAAACATTTTGGCCTAACAACTATGACACTATTAAGCATCGAGTGACATGGCATTTCAATTCCAAAAAATTAAAAAAAATCAGAAACACATGAAACCTTGGTTGATGTAATGTCATGCCACCAAGATGATGTGGTAAAAAAATTGGCATGTTTGACCAAAGTTTGGACACACACACCCCTCACAAACCGGAGCAACTCACTAGAAGGCTCGTGGTTCTGAGAGGGAACAATGCATGTTTGATGAAGAATGGGAGATAGCTTCCTCTTACGGCCTTCAAATTTTTTTCTACGTCTAACGTGCATTACTAGAACTGTAATGTGAAATTTTTGAAAATTCTAGGGGTCAGTTGACCTTTTAAAGACATTTAAGTGATTTTCTAGCCATTTAATGACCTAATTCAAATTTGAACTACATCTACATGCAACGCGTAACCAAAACGGTTTGAAAAAAAAATCATATTTGTGTACTTGTGTGCTAGTTAATTCCATGTGCAGTAAACTAGAAGGAATTTTCAAACAGATTTGTATCACGACATGGACACATATGCACGAATACGTATGCATGGAGTGGCATGGCATTTTAATTCAAAAAAAAACAGAAACACATGAAACCTTGGTCGATGTAATGTCATGCCATGAAGTTGATGTGGTAAAGAAATTGGCATGTTTGATGAAAGTTTGGACACACATCCCTCACAAACCGGAGCAACTCGCTAAAAGGTTCATGGTTCCTAGAGGGAACAATGCATGTTCGATGATGAACAGGAGATAGCTTCCTCTTACGGCCTTCAAATGTTTTCTACGTCTAACATGCACTACTATAACTGTAACGTGAAATTTTGGAAAATTCTAGGGGTCATTTGACCTTTTAAAGACATTTAAGTGATTTTATAACCATGTAATGACCGTAATTCAAATTTGAACTACATCTGCATGCAACGCCTAACCAAAACGGTTTGAAAAATCATATCTGTGTACTTGTGTGCGAGTTAATTCAATGTGCAGTAAATTAGAAGGATTTTTCAAACATATTGGTCTCACGACATAGACACATGCATACGTATGCATGGAGTGACATGGCATCTTAATTCAAAAAATAGAAAAATGATCAGAAACACATGAAACCAAGGTTGATGTAATGTCATGCCACCAAGATGATGTGGTAAATAAATTGGCATGTTTGATGAACGTTTGGACACACACCCCTCACAAACCGGAGCAACTCGCTAGAAGGTTCGTGGTTCCGAGAGGGAACAATGCATGTTTGATGACGAATGGGAGATAGTCCTCTTACGGCCTTCAAATTTTTTCATACGTTTAACGTGCACTAATACAACTATCATGTGAAATTTTGGTAAATTTTAGGGGTCATTTGACCTTTTAAAGACATTTAATTGATTTTCTAACCATTTAATTACCATAATTCAAATTTGAACTACATCTACATGCAACGCCTAACCATAATGGTTTGAAAAATAATATTTTGTGTACTTGTGTGCGAGTTAATTCCATGTGCTCTAAATTAGAAGGAATTTTCAAATATATTGGTGTCAAGGCATGGGAACATGCATGGAGTCCATGCCATGTCATTTTAATTCCACCAAATTAAAAAATGATCAGAAAAACATGAAACCTTGCTTGATTTAATGTCATGCCACCAAGATGATGTGATAAAAAATTGGCATATTTGACGGAAGTTTGGACACACACCCCTCACAAACTGGAGCAACTTACTAGAAGGTTCGTGGTTCCGAGAGGGAACAATGCATGTTTGTTGACGGACTGGAGATAGCATCCTCTTATGGCCTTCAATTTTTTTCCTACGTTTAACATGCACTAATACAACTGTCATGTGAAAATTTGGAAATTTTAAGGGGTCATTTGACCTTTTAAAGACATTTAAGTGATTTTCTAACCATTTAATGACCGTAATTCAAATCTGAACTATATCTACATGCAGCTCCAAACCAAAATGGTTTGAAAAATCATATTTTTGTGTACTTGTGTGCGAGTTAAAAAGAAAATCTAAAGATCTGACAAGACAACAAGCCCCCACACGATTGGCACTCTATCTCACGGCTCGAGGTTTGGTTGGTGAATGGCGATGATCATTAATCAGACACGGCTCTGCTTTGGAAACCGTCAGCTATTATGTTCACACACGGATTTTGGCTATTATGTTCACACACAGATTTTGCTGCAGGAATCGTGTGTAATTCAAACTACAGTACTCATAAATTCCGGCGACCGACATGTGTACTATCCCCGTCGATCTATATTACGGCTACCAATAAATACTACCTTGATCATGTCGTCATGCCTGCATTCTCATCTACATCCTACCCTCACTCGCCTCCTCTCTCTCTCTCTCTCAAATCTCTGCCATGGCGCCGCCTGTCTGCGCACACACCGACGAGTAGTCGCCGCCCCCCGAGCACGGTCACTCGATTAGCAGCAACGAGGACCCCTACGCACCGCCTAACGAGGTTGCGCCGGACCCCCCAACTTTGGATTGGTTTTGGGGCCAGTACAATATTTGTCTATGGAAGTCGCTTCCGCCGGCTGAGAAAGCCGGGAAAGTGGCGTTCAAGAAGGACATGGCGGAGGAGGAAGCTAGGTGCCAGGCAACCTGTGAAGCCCGTGATGCCGCCTGGAAAAAGGAGGCGGGGGAGCTTTAGGGGCGGGTGCGTCGTCGTGCCGAGGAGGTGTACGAAGACGGGTACTTCCCGAGGAAGGTCATAGGCGCTGGGCGCCTCGTTGCTGCGTCAATGTGGGCCGATAAGCTCCAGCGTGCCACCGACGAGGAGCTCCAGTGGGCGCCCAACAAAATGGCCAGATCGGCCGCACGCGTCCACCAGCAAGAGGCAGATCGGCACGTCAAGCGCTGCGAGGCGGAGGAGTCGGAGTACTGCCTCCGCACTGGTAAGATGCTGCGCACTAGGGAGCTACCGGCGAGGGGCTACCGGAATACTGGCGCCAGGAGGTATTATTAGTTTTAGTATTGATCGTTTTCAATTTTATGCATTGTACCTAGTAGTTAAGTATCATCACGTATATGTGATTATATATATATATATTCTGTGATGATCTAATGAACAATTAATATATATATATATATATATATTATGAATTACATTTTCTATCTGTTTTTGTATACTAATTTGAATCTAGCTGTTATCATCCACATATACAGAATGGAAAGCGTATATACACACATTGAAACAGAGCAATAAATAGAGCAATACTATGATTGCTGTGAATACATAGCTATCCACGTCGAAACGACTTTCCAAAATAAAACGCATCCATAAGACCATGACCAGCAGCCCTTGCCTAGGGTAGCTCTTGGCTCTGCCTGAACTCGTGCGGGCGTTTGTCCAAGCGGTCGAAACACTCGCGGTACATCTGGAGCGCGATCTCGAGCTGCAAGTTGGCTATTTCATCGGAGATCACCAGCTCGAGGATGCGATGACCATGTTCCTCTAGTGCGCCCAGGTGGACACCTGGGCCAAGGAGGCGATCGAGCCTACGGACCAGCACGTTGGCATCCAGCGGGCCGCGGACAAGGAGAATGGCGGCACCCACGTGAATGGCGCGGCGGGAGTCCCGTGCAAGTACGGCGCGGCCAGCCTCTGGTGCAAGTACGGCGCTGAGGGCCTCTGCCCACAACTGACGAGGAATGGGGGTACTAACGAGACGTGTACCCAGCTGCGGCGCCGTGTCGACAGTAGGCAAGCGCTGATGGATCCGCTGTTGCTGTGCGGCGCGCCGCGCCTCTCTCACTGCGACGCTCCAATAGTCTCGCCATGTGGTGAGCGGCAACCTATCAGCACGGATGCGCATAGCTTGCTCTGCGGCGCACCATCGATCATGTTGTGCGGCGAGCTGTAGCCTATCGGCGCTGACATGCCTATCTTGATCCGCGGCGCTCAAGCGCCATGCGCCAAAGGTCTGCTCAACCCTGGCGATGCTGCGCATCACGACATCGTCCATCGCTTTGCCGGGGAGCGCCTCGGCCTCGACGGGCCGTGGCGCCTACTCGTTTTCCTCGACGATGAGGTTGATGGAAGAGGCGGCGCTTTGGTGGGTTGGCATGCTTAGAAAAGGTGGATGTTCTACAGGTTGCGCTTGTCGCCTCCGTGCGTCGCGTGCCCCCTATGCGCAATATAGCAGGGTGGCAGGAAACAGGTGAGGAAATGGCAGGAAACGGTGGCGTGTTCATAAAACACCATCAATTAATGGAAACTTAGCATCGAGCTAGCACAAGTCATAGATGATGATCAGATGAACACGGACCACACTAGGGAACCCGTCGGTGATGAATTCATCAATCCCAAATGGTTGAATACTAGCAAGCGTTTGCCCACAACACACATGGCCTATTCCATCACAAATATGTCGGATGGATGAACTGTATGCCATGTATTGCACATTGTCAAAAAGTAATGCGGTAGACCTTCTTTAATTGACATGTGTTAAAAAATAAAAAACAAGGATCTCCAGCCTGAGCACACTTAACTTGATAGTTTTCTTACATGAGCTACTGGTGGAACAGCTAGTTCTTGCTGATAGGAATGCCTCTTCACATCCTTATGGCATATCCGGATGACCGCCCGTCCCACAATGGCCAATAGATCTTTTGTAGACAGAGCATATCACATACGTCTTATTAGAAGCAATCGTCTATGTTATTATCAGTCTTCGCACATATTTATGATTACCGACCTGTTTGTCACGTATCACACACATCTTGTTATATTGAACCGTTTCTGTTCTCTTGCCTAATCACAAACAGTTAATCCGAGTGAACCATCTGCGGTATATCGCACACACCTTCATCTGGCCGCCCGTTTCTTTTGTGTTGCCTAATCATAAACAGTTCATCCGAGTGAACTGTATGATGTGTATCGCACACACCTTCAGCTGGCTACCCGTTTCTTTTGTTCCTCCTCAGTGCAAACGGTTAATTGAACTGAACGGTATGCCCTTCATCGCACATGCAACTAAAATCTGAACCATGTTTGATGCGTCCTACATCGCATATGTTTTACACATTTCAGACGGTTTTCATACAACACCGTTTGCAATTATGGCATCGCACACAGTTTCTCGAAGGGTCTCTGATTGTAGTGTCGCGTTAGCAGCATCCTACAGTAGTGCATCCACCGTAACGGGTCGCCATTAAGCTATCGGGTCCGGTTTTGGATCCGATAACCCGTTAATAGCCCGGACCAATGATGATTTCCACGTGTAAAATTCTCATTGGCCGAAGGAAACACGTGTCAGCTCATCATTGGGTCAGATAGTCGCCTATGATATGTCGATACGTGCGACGGCCCACCACTGGCCCATTTAGCTTACAAATGCCAGCCCGTTTCACTTGGTCAAAAGTTAGCGGGCCGGCCCATGAAAAGCCTGTTAATGGTCTATTCCCAAATAGCCCATTTTCCGCCCGGTAACTCACGTCCCGTTAATGCCTTCCCGAAAGCGGACCAATAGCATCATGTGGGCCATCGAATATAACACCAGCCCGTTTCACGTTCGGCCCATGTATGGACCACAACGTCTTTGGGCCCATATGAGGCCTTTCATATCTTTAGGCCCTTTAGTGGCCCACGGTGACTCTAGCCCATAATTTACAGTAAATTTCTTTGTACCCATTAATGGCCCATGATTCACATGGGCCGTTTCAAGCCCGTGTTAGCTTTCAGCCTACTGACGACCCATACGTTCTTGGGCTCCTTTCCAGCCCTCGAGTACTTCTAGCCTGTTATTGCCATGTTCCCCTAATGGGACAACTTTAGCCTGTGGCTAGAATCGTCCCGTTTGTGGCCTGTTAACCCGTTGCGTCGTTTCCAGCCTGTCCTATATTCTGGCCCATTAACGACCAGTTATGCCTGTGATAGAATTAAGCCTTTGTTGTCTTCCGGCCTGTTAACGACCCATTACCGTGTTGGCTCGATACCAATTACGCCCGTTTACAGCCCATGTGGACCCATTTATCCGATGACCCGAGGCCCACCGATTCTACGTCTCGTTGGAGGCCCATTTATCCGACAGCCTATAGGAGGCCCGTAGATCCTACGGCCTGTAGTAGGGTCAAGGTTACCACGGTCCTTATATGGCCAATGGTTGTTGTAACCACTAGTAAACCAGGGAAAAAGAAGACTAGGAAATAAATAAGCTCGAAACTAATGCTAGGCTATTAAGGCGATTGCGCAGATTACATCTAGTGGGCATCAAAGTTCACCACCAGCGCAAATACAGGGAACACCCTACACTATACAAAAATGGCTTGCTGTTTTCTTCAGCCGGTGGCTGCACGTTAAGAACAAATTTTGTATCGCAACAAAACAAATTAGAACCATAAAACAAAAGGAAGGTTGGCATAAAAGTTAACAGTCTGGTAGATAAATGCACCACCAGAAGTTCAGAAGCTCAGTTCATTTGACCTCACTGTTATGTTTTCATGTTGTATTGTTCGATGGAGCACCATAACCTTCGCCTTCATTTCTCCTAGGCTCCTGAACAACATAGCAAATGTCTGATAGTCTGGTTTCAAAACCATGCATATCTTGACGACATCGAACAATGGTTGTACTTGTTTCACAAAGGGTCTCTGTTAGGGAATGGACTTGTGTCTGGAGCGCAGATATAACATTGTTTTGAGCTTGCATATCTTGATCATGAGGCAGTTTGGATGAGATTACCTTAACAACCAACCCAGTATTACGCGGGAACGTGCTTTTGGCACTGTTAGTGGACATGTATTGACCCACTCCAGCAAGAGGTGACATTGCGGTTATAGTTGCCTCGTCACCTTCCAAAGGTGGCGGTTCACCATATTTTCCATAGCTTGCTGAAAAGTTGAGTTTTTACATTAGTAGTACCAGAACAGAAGATATTAAGGAGGTAGCAAAACCAAACAAAATAGCTTTGGTCTATATGCAGAACTTATTCTGGTGAAACCGTGTAAAATATTAGTTGTATTTTACTGCAAAGTACATAATAAAACCAGGTTCCAAACATATGACCAGATACCATGGCTAATGTATTGTCTATTTATTCACATTGTATTGAGAGCTAAGGCTAAACAGACAAAGTTTATATCACAGAACAACTGAGAGCAGACAAACAAGCTTCTAGCAAGAATGTTGTGTGGGCAAGTTGTAACGCCCTCGATGCGGCTATATCTCCTACGTGTCGAAGCACGACTTAGAGGCATGACCGCATTGAAAGCAATGTCGCAAGTTAGGCAATCTTCACAACATCCCATGTAATATAAATAATAAAAGGGGAAGGAACATAGTTGGCTTACACTCGCCACGTCAATCAAAGTACATAAATAGCATTACATCATTCAAACACTCATGGCCCGACTACGGCGCCAAAATAAAAGATCAACCCAACATGCGACACGGTCCCGATCGCCCCAACTGGGCACCCCTACTGATCATTAGGGAAAGACACATAGTAACGACGTGAGTCCTCGTCGAACTCCCACTTGAGCTCAAGCGCGTCATCTGGAACGGAGTCATCAGGCCCTGCATCTGGTTTGGAAGTAATCTGTGAGCCACAGGGACTCAGCAATCTTGCACCCTCGCGGTCAAGACTATTTAAGCTTATAGGTAAGGCAAGGTAAAATATGTGGAGCTGCAGCAAGCGACTAGCATATATGGTGGCTAACCTGTTCGTAAAAGAGAGCGAGAAGAGAAGGCAAAGCGCGAATGAATAACTAGAGAATAACCTGCGGCAAGCATTACTCCAACACCGTGTTCACTTCCCGGACACCGCCGAGAAGAGACCATCACGGTAACTCACACAGTTGATTCATTTTAATTAAGTTAAGGTTCAAGTTATCTACAACTGGACATTAACAAATTCCCATCTGCTCATAACCGCGGGCACGGCTTTCGAAAGTTCAAATCCCTGCAGGGGAGTCCCAACTTAGCCCATGACAAGCTCTCACGGTCAACGAATGAATAAACCTTCTCCTGAGACATTCCGATCAGACTCGGTATCCCGGTTATACAAGACACTTCGATAAGTTAAAACAAATCCAGCAACACCGCCCGAATGTGCCGACAAATCCCGATAGGAGCTGCACATATCTTGTTCTCAGGGCACACTCAGATTGTCTAAACTTTCGGTAGGCTAGCCCAGAGTTGCCCTTGGTGGCCACCGGCGGCTGACGAGGTGGACCAACACTCAGAGGAGCACTAGCCCGGGGGGGGGGGTAAATAAGATGACCCTCGGGCTCCGGAAACCCAAGGGAAAAAGAGGCTAGGTGGCAAATGGTAAAACCAAGGTTGGGCATTGCTGGAAAATCTTTAATCAAGACGAACTATCAACGGGTTCCCATTATCACCCAACCGCGTAAGGAACGCAAAATCCGGGAACATAACACCGATATGACGGAAACTAGGGCGGCAAGAGTGGAACAAAACACTAGGTGAGAGGCCGAGCCTTCCACCCCTACCAAGTATATAGATGCATTAAGATAACAAGATAATATAATGATATCCCAACAAGTAAATAATGTTCCAACAAGGAACGGTCTCCAATCTTCACCTACAACTAGCAACGCTATAAGAGGGGCTGAGCAAAGCGGTAACATAGCCAATCAACGGTTTGCTAGGACATGGTGGGTTAGAGGTTTGACATGGCAATTTGGGGGGCATGATAAGCAAGAGGTAGGCATCGAAGCATAGGCATAGCAAAAGAGCGAGCATCTAGCTAAGCAAAGATAGTAGTGATTTCGAGGGTATGATCATCTTGCCTGCGAAGTTGTTAGAGTTGACTGGATCCTCGAAAGCAAACTCAACGGGCTCCTCGTTAGTGAACTCGTCTCCCAGCTCTACCCAAACAAGACAAACAAGCAAACGGAACACAATCAACCATGTGCAAAGCTCAAACAACATGATGCAAACATGGTATGCTATGCGGGATGCGATATGTGATGCATATGCAAGATTTGACAAGGAATGAATGAACCCGGCCTCAACTTGGAAATCCAAGTGTTCCACTGGAAAGGTGAGATGATTTCGCTTTAAAACGATATAAAGAATGCCGGAATCGGAGTCACGGTTTGGAAATGGCAAGCAATTCAAATATGGCACCGGTCTACGATATACAACAAGTAGCCATCTAAATGCAACAAGTTAAACATGCTACAACACTCAATCATGGCAAAAAAATACATGGCAGGGATCCATTCATGATGCTTAACAAAAGATGAACACTGAGCTACGGCCAATTCATCCATTAACAGGTTCAAACAAGCATGGCAAAAAATGCATTTGGTAAATAGATTTCAGACTTGGTGAAATTAACACTTGTCTGGAATTTCAGATCAGATAGCACACTTTGGAGCATGAAAACTATATGCTACGGGCCTGAACATGGCAAGGTAAAGCATGGCATGGAGCTACTCAAAGATCTTAACAAAAGTCCCTTAGTGACCTTGAGCCAAAATGGATCAGAAAATACAATTGCAAGCATGTGAACATGGCAAAAACATAATCAGTTCTTAGACTTAGTGAAAATTGGAGCATGCAAAAACAGATATCAAGTAGGCATGTTTACAAGCTCGATGCACTCACTACAGAGCAAGTCATGACAATCTAAGCATACACCCATCAAGAATACACATTATACAAGCTAGACATGGCAAGAACAATAACATAGCATGCACGGATCAACTACAACATCCTCGGCAAAATCGCTAACAAGTAGACAATCTGCCCAGATTCGCGAAATAGCAAAAGTAGAGCTCGATTGACTCAAGCTAGGGTGCTCCATAATTGCAAACAAACACATGGATGGATAGAGCACTACAAGATTAACAAATCATCCTTACTGATCATCCTCAAAAGAGGAATGGATCACTAGGAAACAACATGAACATATGGCATATTGATAAAATCAGTCGAAGGACTTGGTGGAATTACTAAGTCCCTGAAATCAGCATTAACGAATGCATCACTTTGCAAGCTTGTGCTAGTCACCACACACATCACAAAAATACATGGGTTCCACCTCTGGATAGATGGCAAAACATATAACAAAACACATGTAGAGCTCAGGGGCATATCATGCACACATTAATCATGGCAAAAATGACAAATATCTAACTGGAGCAGTAGATCTGACAATTATCTCAAATGGCATTCTTCCAACAGCATTTCGGGCATCAAGATGAACTCAAATGAAAATGATGCAATGAGATGAAATGATTTACTCTCTGAGACGAACATTTTGATATGCTATATGCCCAAAACGGAGCTACGATGCGGAGATAGAACGTGATGAACATTGCCAAAAATTAAGGGGAGAAGGGAAAAAGTCAACCGACGTTTGAATCCAGATCTAGGGTTCTACGTCGGTGTAGCACGGGGCCGATGTGGCGGCGGATCCTGCCGGAGAAGCTCGCCAGAGACTCGGGAAGCGGGGGCCGGCTGGATCTCGCCGGATCCGGGGCCGGGGCGGCGCTAGGACTAGGCGGTGGTGGCGCGCGGGGCTGAGGTGACGAGGTGGCGGCGGGCGGCGAGGCGGACCGCGGCGGCGGAGC
>NC_057803.1:213134243-213143677 GCF_018294505.1 Triticum aestivum | reverse complement strand
CCCCCCAGGGTCACTAACGCGTGGGCCCTGTCGGACAGGTGGTTAGTTAGTACTAATCACCGTTAGTCAACCCCCCCTGACACTGACTAGTGGGCCCCGGCGCCACTAATTAGTAATTAGGATTAAATTAACCCTGTTTACCCCCCCTGTCACTGACGTGTGGGCCCCACACGTCAGGTTTGACTTCAGCCAGCCGCAGTTGACCACTGACGTCATGCTGACGTCATGCTGGCGCAATAATTATAATTTCTGGATTTAATTTAAATCAGGAAATTCCAGAATATTATTTAAACTTCAAAAATTCATAACTTTTATTCTGTAACTCCAAATTGGACAAATTATATATGAAAAATGATCAGAAAAATCCAATCTATCCATTTGTACTATTTTCATGCATGATCAAACAAGTTAAATTGATGTTTCAAGCAGAACAAGGAAAAGCACTTAAAGAGACCATGTTTGAGTTTGAAATTTGAATCTTTGATTCAAATTTGTTCAAACCCCTCTGGTTTTAGTTGCATTAGCCCAACACACTCATATTGCTATGTTTCATGTATGCATCATATTGTTGCACATTGTTTGGTGATGGTTGTGTATCGGTGTCCTTTGCGACAGGTTCTGCCTCCGAGGAGTACCGTGATTACCCTAACGAAGAACCGTATCAGTGCATCGAACCATCAGGCAAGCAACCAACCATTTGATCATATCGATACAATCCCATGTTCTCACTCCTGCTCTCTTTTACTGCATTAAGACAACGCGATTCAAACTGCTGTGTGCTACGGTAGTTGAACCCATTTCCTCTGCATGACCTGTCATTGCCACAGTAACTAGATGAAACCCACTAGCATGTGTAGGAGTTGATTGAGCCATATGTATGTGTTGTTCCTACCTTGCTATGCCTGCTATGCTTAGAGTCGTGTCAGGTCTGGTTCATCTGGGTGATGGGCTAGAGTGAAATGATTATGTCAGTAATGGGAGTGGTGTGGTGAACACGATTTGGTAAAGGTATCGATGAGAGGCCATGTAGGAGTACATGGTGGGTTGTTTCATTGAAGCCGACCTTAAGCACTAAGATCTGTATATGTGATTTAAGATATAGCTACTACCATGCATTGGGCCCTGAAATATGACCCCGCTCGACTTCTTATTCACCCTAGCTCTCTGTCCAAGAGTTGCAAGTAGTTTCTGGTGTTTGTAGCCTACTGGAGGCCGTGGACAGCGCTGACCGTAGGGGTGGGCTGTGATGCGGTAGGTACGTGGCACGGTGTACCGAATACCCGTTAGGTATCTCGGGAACCCTGTTCACATCGTTCGGGGCCGTATGGGAAACCTCGGCCGGACTCCCTGCGGATGGAACCTGAATAGGCGATAAACCTGGACTAGAGGCTTAAGTGTTTAGGTAGGTCGTGGTCTACACCCACGTCGGCTTTCGCTTGAAGTCTGCCGAGCACATGTCGTGTGCAGACGCTAAGTGGTGGAAACATGTATGAAGAAGTACACCCCTCCAGGGTTAACATGATCTATTCGAATAGCCGCGTCCGCGGTAAAGGACTGCTTGGTTGCCTATACAGTTCATAGACAAGTAAATGGAAACCACTAAAAGCCTCAAGATAAGTGTGAGTGCCGAGGATGGCTCTTCCGTAGGAAGACGGAGGTGGATCCTCGGTAGTGTATTGAAGTGGTGAGTAGTGGACTCGTGTGCGCAAAACCATTTCAAGCTGGAGTATCGTAGGATAGCCTAGCCAAGAGTCAGAGCTGGCTTGCTGCAATAACTCCACCAACCCTTCTTGATACTATGCATGTATGTAGGATCTGATGTAAGTCTTGCTGAGTACCTTTGTACTCATGTTGCTATAATCTACATTTTTACAGAAGACGCTGCAACCCCTTCTGATGGGTTCTATGTAGACGTTGACATCAACGAGTAGGCTAAAGACCCAGGTGGTGACCCTGAGCTTGTGAAGGACCACGTAGTATAGCTAGGCTTTCCAAGTCTCTTTTATTTTACTAGTTGTCTGTACTCAGACAAGTTACTTCCGCTGCTGGTTTGTATGACTGTATGACTTGTATGTTGGGTCGTGAGACCCGTACCTTGGTGTATGTTATGTATGGCTCCCTGAGCCTTAAATAAAGTACTTGTGTCGTAGAGTCATGTTGTGATGTTTCGTTGTATTGCACATATCGAGCATATTGTGTGTATGACTGAAATGCTTGGTATGTGTGGGATCTGACTACCTAGTTGTTTATCTTTAGTAGCCTCTCTTACCGGGAAATGTCTCCTAGTGTTACCGCTGAGCCATGGTAGCTTGCTACTGCTCTGGAACACTTAGGCTGGCCGGCATGTGTCCTTCTTCGTTCCTGTGTCTGTCCCTTCGGGGAAATGTCACGCTTGAGTACCGGAGTCCTGTTAGCCCGCTACAGCCCGGTTTACCGGAGTCCTGCTAGCCCAGTGCTACAGCCCGGACCCACTTGCTGATGACCGACACGTTCGAGGCTGGGTCATGGATGCCTGTCCCTGTAAGTCTGTGCCACTTTGGGTTTACGACTAGTCATGTCAGCCCGGGCTCCTTATCATATGGATGCTAGCGACACTATCATATACGTGAGCCAAAAGGCGCAAACGGTCCCGGGAAAAGGTAAGACGACACCCGTGGGGATACCGTGCGTGAGGCCGCAAAGTGATATGAGGTGTTACCGGCTAGATCAATGTGACATCGAGTCGGGGTCCTGACAGCGTTGGTATCAGAGCCGGACTGCCTGTAGGTTCTCCAAGCCAAACTGGTCGATGTTGAGTCTAGAAATTCTTTAGTTATATGTAGGGGAATTGTTTGTGGGTTGGAACGTAAGGCTCTTTTTACTCCTTTATCTTATGACATTCTGATCTGAGTCAGTCCATTCTTCCACCGGGGGTTAAGGAATTAGGATCTGTTCTCTCTATCAGGATCACGAGTTACTAATCAGTAGTACCTTATAAGTTGATGGATTCAAGCCTAGTTCAGTTCTACTACCACATTATGTTGCTAGAATGGTTTCAGAACTTTGATATGATGATGTTGAGTGTGTACGAAATCCTTTGTCAAATGTCTCAAAATCCTTTTTGAGCATTTACAGTTGTTATGCTGCCGAAATTTTGCTAGAAGTTCCAATGCCTTTGCATTATGATTGTGCTTTCAGATGGCCACTCGCGACCTCAATCAAGTGGTTCGCCTGACTCGATGCCTAGATGTACCCGGCCATACTGCCAAGTTGGTCAGGGTAATGACTGAGGCTGGATACCGTTGGTATCCTGAGTACACGGTCGAAGAGCAATTCCGAGACTTTAATCAAAGCCAGTATCTCTGCACTGTCAGGATATTTCCATCTTATCCTGGATCCACCGAGCCTCTTCACTGCTCCTATGGACTCGGGGTTACTATTGAGATGGCTGTGCAGGACGCCGCCTACTCTATGATGACCATTATGCGAGTCAGATCTGGTTTATTTCGGGACTCTGATTTCCGGTATATGCCAGGATCACTTCCGGGAGCACAAGGGTATCTCCAGGCTATCTATGCTGACCCCACTCAGGAGGATTCACGGACTCGCACCACTGCTGAGATGCTCGAGGATAAGGACCGTGAAAATCGGGCCTTGAGGTTAGAGCTCTTCAATACCCGTGCTGACCACTGGGCCACTTTGACTTGGTTCGCACCGGCGGTGCAAGCTGGATATTCGGATATGCGCGATCTCTATCCTGTGAGATCTGCTCTGCCGGACGTGATGGTTTGGCATGATGTAGGAGGCATCACCCCACCTCGCGGTCCCCGCAGGCCACCGTTTGTTGGTCCAAGGCCTCATCCTAGCCCCTATGGTCCACAAGCTCCGCGAGACCGTCTGTTTCCGGATGATCATGTTGAGCTTCCAGGCTATGGAGGTGACTTCTACGAGGACTACTACGGATCGGTCTGAGTTAGTGGTAGTATCACTAGTTCGCACTAGCTGTGTCTTCTATCGTCCCGCGTGACTCGTGGGATATGACCTAGTTTGTACTCTTTCCGGAGGTGTAGAAAAATAATGTATAGGAGCTTGGAATGCCTCCGATGAGATGTAATCCTCTTTTCACCGTAATAGTACTTTGTTTGGTCTTGTACTAAACCCTGTATGGTGTGTATGACGATGGAATAAAAGAAGCAGTTTCTGTATCTACCATGTCATACGGATGATCATCTTGCATTCCGAGTTATTCCTTACATTTTGTATCCTATGTCGGAATTTTATCATCCTGACTAAATCATTGTCTTGTTTACCTAGGATGGTCAACACGCGCACTAACCCTGCTCCTCAAGAGCAGGCCGAAGGCAGTGAAGTCAGGGATGCAAATCTGCCTCATCCTCCTTCACTAGCCGAGGTTATGATGGAAGCTGAGAGAAACAAGCGGGAGACCAATCGTTTGTTGGAGCGTATTGAACAGAATACAGCACACCATCAGAGGACTAACGTGGTGTCACTCAGTGATTTTATCAAATTGCATCCACCCACGTTCCACCACTCCGTCGAGCCTCTCGACGCTGATGACTGGCTTCGCAGTATCTCTCACAAACTGCGTTCCGCGCTGGTAGCGGAGGCTGACAAGGTCACCTTTGCTGCATATCATCTTGAAGGTCCCGCCAGTCTATGGTGGGAGAATTATGGAGCTATGCGCCCAGCGGGCCATGTCACTACTTGGGCTGAGTTCAGCGAGGCTTTCCGTGAACATCACATTCCGGAGGGTCTCATGGACCGTAAACGTGAAGAATTTTGCAGTTTCACCCAAGGCCAACTTTCTGTGGATGCCTATAGCAGGGAGTTTGGTAATCTCGCCCGATATGCAACTGAGGAAGTGTCTACTGACGCCAAGAAGCAAGCAAGGTTCCGTAAGGGCCTTAGTCCTGAGCTTCGCCGCGACCTCCGTCTGCATGAGTGCACATCTTTTCAGAAACTTGTCAACAAAGCCATCAGTGCTGAAACTGGTCAGACTGACTATGACGCAACACGCAAGCATGGCCGTGACATGGGTTCCTCATCCGGTGCTGGTCCTCAGAAGCGCCGCGTGTGGGTGCCCAACACCGCCCTGCCACCCAGGTTCACACCGAGGCCATCTTTCCAGGCGCCTCGCCCCGTTCAACAGTCTGCACCGACCAAGCCCTATGGGGGTCCAACCAACAATGCTCCTCCATGTACCAGTTCCGTGACTTGTTTCAAGTGTGGGGAATCTGGCCACTATATGCGTGAGTGTCCCCAGACTAACCCCAATCAATCTGCTAAAGCTGTTGGCCGTGGCAAGCCGACAGGGAAAGTGTTCCACGCCAAGCCGGTCACCGCTTCACGTGGCCATGTTAACTGTATCTCTTCCGAAGAAGCTCAAGAGGATCCCAACGTCGTTCTCGGTATGCTTCTTGTTAATTGCCACCCGGCATCTATTCTTTTCGATACAGGAGCCTCTCATTCTTTTATATCTGAAAACTATGCTCGCTTGCATAACGTCGCATTCGGTGATATGCCAACCTCTATGGTAATTCAAACTCCGGGATCCAAATGGCAAACCTCTAGAGTAAGCCATGGAAATGAAATCCAAGTCGACAGACTTGTTTTTCTCGCATCTTTGATAGCCCTTAAATCTTCAGATATTAATATCATTTTAGGTATGGACTGGATGTCAGCTCATCAAGCCAAAATTGATTGCTTCTCTAGGACTGTTCAACTCACCCATCCTTCGGGGAAGATAGTCAATGTCTTGACCCGAATAGCCAAGCGACAATTATATTCTCTTAACGCCAGCCCCTTGCCAGATCTTGAGGACGTGCCGGTAGTCTGTGACTTTCCGGATGTCTTCCCAGAGGAATTGCCAGGTGTTCCACCTGACAGGGATGTTGAGTTCGTAATAGATCTCATTCCAGGAACCGTTCCGATTGCTAGAAGACCCTATAAGATGGCACCCCTAGAACTAGCCGAGCTTAAGAAACAACTCGATGAGTCCTTGAAAAAGGGTTTCATCCGACCTAGCTCATCTCCGTGGGCTTGCCCCGTCCTATTCGTTAAGAAGAAGGATGGTACGGACCGGATGGTTGTAGATTACCGACCTGTCAATTTGGTCACAATCAAGAACAAATATCCACTTCCCAGGATCAACGACCTGTACGATCAGCTCGCTGGATCCTCAGTCTTCTCCAAGATGGATTTGAGGTTGGGCTACCATCAAATCAAAATCAGAAATGGGGACATTCCTAAAACGGCCTTTGTTACTCGTTATGGCCAATACGAGTACACCGTCATGTCCTTCGGTTTAACCAACGCTCCAGCCACCTTTTCTCGGTTAATGAACTCAATCTTCATGGAGTATTTGGATAAATTCGCCGTAGTTTATCTCGATGATATACTCATCTACTCCAAGAACGAGGAAGAACATGCCGAACATTTAAGGCTAGTGTTGAAGAAACTTCGAGAGCATCGCCTTTATGCCAAATTTTCGAAATGTGAATTCTGGTTGTCAGAAGTGACCTATCTGGGTCATGTAATATCTGGTAAAGGTATTGCTGTTAACCCTGAGCGAGTTCAAGCCGTCCTTAATTGGACTCCACCTGAATCGGTCAAGCAAGTTCGGAGTTTTCTAGGCTTAGCGAGCTATTGTCGTCGCTTTGTCGAGAACTTCTCCAAAGTTGCTAAACCTCTAACCGAACTCCTCAAGAAAGATAAGAAGTTCGAATGGACTCCACAATGTGAGCACAGCTTTCAGGAACTGAAAAGACGCCTGACCTCTGCTCCCGTACTGGTACCGCCAGACTTTTCCAAGGACTTTGTTATCTACTGCGACGCCTCGCGACAAGGACTAGGTTGCATTCTTATGCAAGATCGACACGTAATTGCCTACGCTTCACGGCAATTGCACCCACATGAGGAGAATTATCCTACTCATGATCTAGAGCTTGCAGCCGTAGTCTATGCACTTAAGACCTGGCGACATTACCTCCTCGGTAACCGTTGCGAAATATTCACTGATCACCAAAGTCTGAAGTACATTTTCACCCAACCGGATTTGAATCTCAGGCAGAGACGTTGGGTTGAATTGATCACAGACTTCGACTTAGGAATAACCTACACCCCAGGGAAAGCCAACGTCATGGCTGATGCGCTAAGTCGTAAATCTTATTGTAACAACCTGATGTTACAACAAAGTCAACCGCTTCTCCATGAGGAATTTCGGAAGCTTAACCTTCACATTGTTCCTCAAGGTTTTCTTTCCACCTTGGTGGCAAAACCTACTCTTACGGATCAAATCATCGCTGCCCAAAAGCGAGATAAGGGAATATCTAAAATCAAAGAGAACATTGCTAGCGGAGGTGCTAGTTGTTTCTCCACAAATGACCATGGTGTTGTGTACTTTGAGAACCGTCTAGTGGTTCCCAAGAACCAGCATCTACGGCAGTTGATCCTTAAGGAGGCTCATGAATCTCCTCTCACCATTCATCCCGGTAGTACTAAGATGTATCAGGACCTACGCCAGAGGTTCTGGTGGACTAGGATGAAGAGAGAAATTGCTCAGTATATTGCAAATTGCGACGTCTGTCGTCGTGTAAAAGCAGAGCATCAACGGCTTGCTGGCACCCTTCAACCCTTAGCTATTCCTGAATGGAAATGGGATAAAATTGGTATGGATTTCATTACCGGTTTTCCCAGGACCAAGAGAGGGAATAATGCTATTTTCGTCGTGGTCGATCGTCTTTCCAAAGTAGCCCATTTCTTACCTGTTCGTGAGAGTATAACCGCTAGTCAGCTGGCAGATTTGTACATCTCCCGAATAGTGTCTCTCCATGGTGTTCCTTTGGCAATTAACTCGGATCGAGGAAGTCTTTTCACCTCTCGATTTTGGGAAAGTTTCCAAAATGCTATGGGAACCCGTCTCTCTTTTAGCACCGCTTTCCACCCTCAGTCAAGTGGTCAAGTGGAACGCGTCAATCAGATTCTAGAAGACATGCTTCGAGCCTCTGTTATCTCATTCAGAATGGACTGGGAGAAGTGCCTTCCATTTGCCGAATTCGCTTACAACAACAGCTATCAATCTAGCTTGGGTAAAGCCCCTTTTGAAGTTCTCTATGGACGACGATGTCGAACACCCCTTAACTGGTCAGAGACCGGGGAAAGACAATTCTTTGGCCCGGATATGATTCAGGAAGCAGAAGAACAAGTTCGTATCGTTCGTGAAAAGTTGAAAACAGCCCAATCTCGTCAAAAGAGTCAATATGACCGAAAACATAAGGCTATGACTTTCGAGGTTGACGAGAAGGCTTATCTTCGGGTCACCCCTCTGAAGGGAACCCATCGTTTCGGTATCAAAGGCAAATTGGCTCCTTGTTACATTGGACCTTTTCGCATTCTTGCCAAACGAGGAGAAGTTGCCTACCAGTTGGAACTACCTCCGCACCTCTCCAGAGTTCACGATGTCTTCCACGTTTCTCAACTCAGGCGTTGCTTCTCGGACCCTATCCGTGAAGTGGACCACGAAATGCTTGATCTCCAAGATAATCTTACATATCGAGAGTACCCCATTCGTATCCTCGATCAGGCCGAACGTACCACGCGACGTCATAATATCAAGTTTCTCAAGGTTCAATGGTCGCACCATTCTGAGGATGAAGCAACTTGGGAAAGGGAGGATCGTCTTCGACTCGAGTATCCCGCCTTCTTCCCGGAGGAACCCAAATCTCGGGACGAGATTCTTTTGAGTGGGGGTGAGTTGTCACATCCTAGTTAGCCATGCATTAGAGTGTTGCATCATGTTTACTCTTTCATCAGAAACTTGAAATGGGGATCTGTGAAACCCTCAGAATCTTTTTGAAAATGATCCAAATAAAAATTTCTCCAAAAAGGTCCAAGAAAATGCTCATGTTGCTCTCTGAAAATATTGGACAGAGATAAAAATCAAACCAATATTTTTAAGAGTTCACAGGTATTCATTTTGGGCATTTGGAATTAATGCATAATTATTTGCATTGGAAATATATTATTATATATATTAATATATGTCCAAATATTATGCCATTTATAAAGGAGCTCTGGAATAATATATATAGCTCCTGCAAAAAATGGCATAAGTTAAATAAATGATTTAATATATTATTTAAATCAAAACAAATGTCAGAAATTAGAAAAAACAGAAATAAATAACAGGAGGAGCTTACCTGGGCTCCTCCACTGTGCGGCCCAGCCAGCTGGCCGGCCCAGCCAGCAGCCGGCCCAGCCCACCTCCCTCCTCTGTCGTCTTCGTCCCGACAGAGGGAGGGGAGTGTGGCCGGCGCGCGCGCGCGCCACCGCGCCACGCCACCTCTCTCCCTGCCTGCCTGCCCTCCCCTCCTCGCCTCGATGCCCTGGACGACGCCACGCCTCCCCCCTGCTCTCTCTCACTCTCCCCCGGCTCT
>NC_057803.1:213098034-213133732 GCF_018294505.1 Triticum aestivum | reverse complement strand
CGACTAGCTCAGAAGCTCCGCCACGACCCCCTCTTCCTCCCCACCGCTCCACAGCTCCCCGGAAGCCCTGCATCGCCGCCACGTCGCCGTTCCCCTCTTCGGGCTCCGACCATCGTCGCCGTCGAATTCGCCGTCTCCAGCGCGTCCCCGAGCCCGCTAACCATCCCTGCAGCTCCGCGGTGAGCCCCCGGATCGTTTCCCCCTTCTCCCCTGGTCTCTTTCGACCTCTAGGCCCTAGCCCCACCTTGGCCGAGAGCTCCATGCCGCCGGCGATGTTGCTGTCGTGGCCACGGTCACCGTAGCACCCAACCGAGCACACTATCGTGCTCCACACCTCACTAGGAGTACGCAGCGCGCACTAACGCCTCCCCAAACCCCCTGCAACGTCGATTCCGACCGCACCCGAACTCCGGCAGCCGCAGCCGAGCTCGCCGCCGTCGACTCCGGCCACCCCAGGGCCAGCCACGGCCACCGTCCGACGCGCCGTCGAGCTAGCTATCCAACGCACCTAGCCGCACGCCGTTTGGAGCACCACAGAGGAAACCCGAGGCCCCTGCACGCCGCGGACCTCGCCGGCGACTAACCGCCGGCGGGTTTGACCTGTCCGACCTGAGGTTTGACCCCCCCAGGGTCACTAACGCGTGGGCCCTGTCGGACAGGTGGTTAGTTAGTACTAATCACCGTTAGTCAACCCCCCCTGACACTGACTAGTGGGCCCCGGCGCCACTAATTAGTAATTAGGATTAAATTAACCCTGTTTACCCCCCCTGTCACTGACGTGTGGGCCCCACACGTCAGGTTTGACTTCAGCCAGCCGCAGTTGACCACTGACGTCATGCTGACGTCATGCTGGCGCAATAATTATAATTTCTGGATTTAATTTAAATCAGGAAATTCCAGAATATTATTTAAACTTCAAAAATTCATAACTTTTATTCTGTAACTCCAAATTGGACAAATTATATATGAAAAATGATCAGAAAAATCCAATCTATCCATCTGTACTATTTTCATGCATGATCAAACAAGTTAAATTGATGTTTCAAGCAGAACAAGGAAAAGCACTTAAAGAGACCATGTTTGAGTTTGAAATTTGAATCTTTGATTCAAATTTGTTCAAACCCCTCTGGTTTTAGTTGCATTAGCCCAACACACTCATATTGCTATGTTTCATGCATGCATCATATTGTTGCACATTGTTTGGTGATGGTTGTGTATCGGTGTCCTTTGCGACAGGTTCTGCCTCCGAGGAGTACCGTGATTACCCTAACGAAGAACCGTATCAGTGCATCGAACCATCAGGCAAGCAACCAACCATTTGATCATATCGATACAATCCCATGTTCTCGCTCCTGCTCTCTTTTTTACTGCATTAAGACAACGGGATTCAAACTGCTGTGTGCTACGGTAGTTGAACCCATTTCCTCTGCATGACCTGTCATTGCCACAGTAACTAGATGAAACCCACTAGCATGTGTAGGAGTTGATTGAGCCATATGTATGTGTTGTTCCTACCTTGCTATGCCTGCTATGCTTAGAGTCGTGTCAGGTCTGGTTCATCTGGGTGATGGGCTAGAGTGAAATGATTATGTCAGTAATGGGAGTGGTGTGGTGAACACGATTTGGTAAAGGTATCGATGAGAGGCCATGTAGGAGTACATGGTGGGTTGTTTCATTGAAGCCGACCTTAAGCACTGAGATCTGTATATGTGATTTAAGATATAGCTACTACCATGCATTGGGCCCTGAAATATGACCCCGCTCGACTTCTTATTCACCCTAGCTCTCTGTCCAGGAGTTGCAAGTAGTTTCTGGTGTTTGTAGCCTACTGGAGGCCGTGGACAACGCTGACCGTAGGGGTGGGCTGTGATGCGGTAGGTACGTGGCACGGTGTACCGAATACCCGTTAGGTATCTCGGGAACCCTGTTCACATCGTTCGGGGCCGTATGGGAAACCTCGGCCGGACTCCCTGCGGATGGAACCTGAATAGGCGATAAACCTGGACTAGAGGCTTAAGTGTTTAGGTAGGTCGTGGTCTACACCCACGTCGGCTTTCGCTTGAAGTCTGCCGAGCACATGTCGTGTGCAGACGCTAAGTGGTGGAAACATGTATGAAGAAGTACACCCCTGCAGGGTTAACATGATCTATTCGAATAGCCGCGTCCGCGGTAAAGGACTGCTTGGTTGCCTATACAGTTCATAGACAAGTAAATGGAAACCACTAAAAGCCTCAAGATAAGTGTGAGTGCCGAGGATGGCTCTTCCGTAGGAAGACGGAGGTGGATCCTCGGTAGTGTATTGAAGTGGTGAGTAGTGGACTCATGTGCGCAAAACCATTTCAAGCTGGAGTATCGTAGGATAGCCTAGCCAAGAGTCAGAGCTGGCTTGCTGCAATAACTCCACCAACCCTTCTTGATACTATGCATGTATGTAGGATCTGATGTAAGTCTTGCTGAGTACCTTTGTACTCATGTTGCTATAATCTACATTTTTACAGAAGACGCTGTAACCCCTTCTGATGGGTTCTATGTAGACGTTGACATCAACGAGTAGGCTAAAGACCCAGGTGGTGACCCTGAGCTTGTGAAGGACCACGTAGTATAGCTAGGCTTTCCAAGTCTCTTTTATTTTACTAGTTGTCTGTACTCAGACAAGTTACTTCCGCTGCTGGTTTGTATGACTGTATGACTTGTATGTTGGGTCGTGAGACCCGTACCTTGGTGTATGTTATGTATGGCTCCCTGAGCCTTAAATAAAGTACTTGTGTCGTAGAGTCATGTTGTGATGTTTCGTTGTATTGCACATATCGAGCATATTGTGTGTATGATTGAAATGCTTGGTATGTGTGGGATCTGACTACCTAGCTGTTTATCTTTAGTAGCCTCTTTTACCGAGAAATGTCTCCTAGTGTTACCGCTGAGCCATGGTAGCTTGCTACTGCTCTGGAACACTTAGGCTGGCCGGCATGTGTCCTTCTTCGTTCCTGTGTCTGTCCCTTCGGGGAAATGTCACGCTTGAGTACCGGAGTCCTGTTAGCCCGCTACAGCCCGGTTTACCGGAGTCCTGCTAGCCCAGTGCTACAGCCCGGACCCACTTGCTGATGACCGACACGTTCGAGGCTGGGTCATGGATGCCTGTCCCTGTAAGTCTGTGCCACTTTGGGTTTACGACTAGTCATGTCAGCCCGGGCTCCTTATCATATGGATGCTAGCGACACTATCATATACGTGAGCCAAAAGGCGCAAACGGTCCCGGGAAAAGGTAAGACGACACCCGTGGGGATACCGTGCGTGAGGCCGCAAAGTGATATGAGGTGTTACCGGCTAGATCGATGTGACATCGAGTCGGGGTCCTGACATACCTGTAGACGTTCCTCGGTGCCGGGCCACAGGCCGGCGGCGTGGACCATCTGGCACAGTCGGTTGATGGTCGCGCTCATTGCCTCCATGGGTCTAGCTTCTAGTCAACTGATCTTGCGATTGGAGTGATCACTCTTGCCCTTGGGTGCGTAGGTGCGTAGGATTTCGTAGATTGGACTGGCGGGGGCCTTTATATGAGAAGTGCAGACTGCGTTGAATTCACATGTGTGTTGGCCATCTACTCCTCGTCCCTCTACTGCACCTGCCTTTGGCTGTATGATAGGTTGGCCATCCACCCGTTGGGCCCATGTGTCATACACCCAAAGGCAGGTGCAGTAAGTCAATGAAGCTGCGTCCCCCTTCGTGCCGGTGCAGTATAGTCATCTCACTGGACCTCTAGTTGGGGCCAAACGAGAGAACTTTGATGTTTACTAGTTTATTAGTCCCCTTTGCATTTTGCGCCAAGTTTTAACCTTTGATTTAACTAATAAAATGTTAATGCATGTAACCAAAAATGTTGTGTAAGTCACATTACGAAAAAAGAATAATCCCAAAACACTTAGGCACGGTACATTAACTCCATCCTCGTTTCTTATTTCGTGACATATCAACCAATGAGAGATGTGGGCCATGCATGCTTTCAATGACTTGAGACTACCAAACATCACATGCCGTGGTTAGTTCATTGCATGTAATCCTATTAAGTAGCAAAAAGACATTAAGTTATCTCGCGATAGGAATAAAACAATACACCATGTATTTATTTACAGAGGGAGTAGTACATTTTTTGTGACATGCATTACTAGATATTGCTAGTCAAATACTAAATCCAGATGGACGTGGTAGTACTACTAAATCCAGATGGTGGTGCTAGTACTAGTAGTAGTACTACCAATGTAGTAGAATTGTCCTACTGATAACCCACAAGTATAGGGGATCGCAACAGTTTTCGAGGGTAGAGTATTCAACCCAAATTTATTGATTCGACACAAGGGGAGCCAAATAATATTATCCAGTATTAGCAGCTGAGTTGTCAAGTCAACCACACCTGGAAACTTAATAATCGCAGCAAAGTGTTTAGTAGCAAAGTAATATGATAGTAGTGGTAACGGTAGCAAAAGGTAACAATAGCAAAAGTAATATTTTTGGTATTTTGTAGTGATGATAGCAATAGCAACGGAAAAGTAAATGAGCGAAGAACAATATATGGAAAGCTCATAGGCAATGGATCGGTGATAGAGAATTATGTCGGATGCGGTTCATCATGTAACAGTCATAACATAGGGTGACACAGAACTAGCTCCAATTCATCAGTGTAATGTAGGCATGTATTCCGAATATAGTCATATGTGCTTATGGAAAAGAACTTGCATGACATCTTTTGTCCTACCCTCTTGTGGCAGCGGGGTCCTAGCGGAAACTAAGGGATATTAAGGCCTCCTTTTAATAGAGTACCGGACCAAAGCATTAACACATAGTGAATACATGGACTCCTCAAACTACGGTCATCACCGGTAAGTATCCCAATTATTGTCACTTCAGGGTTAACGGATCATAACACATAATAGGTGACTATAGACTTGCAAGATAGGATCAAGAACTCTCATATATTGATCAAAACATAATAGGTTCAGATCTGAAATCATGGCACTCGGGCCCTAGTGACAAGCATTAAGCATAGCAAAGTCATAGCAACATCAATCTCAGAACATAGTGGATACTAGGGATCAAACCCTAACAAAACTAACTCGATTACATGATAAATCTCATCCAACCCATCACCGTCCAGCAAGCCTATGATGGAATTACTCACGCACAGCGATGAGCATCATGAAATTGGTGATGGAGGAAGGTTGATGATGACGATGGCGACAGATTCCCCTCTCCGGAGCCCCGAACGGACTCCAGATCAGCCCTCCCGAGAGGTTTTAGGGCTTGGCGGCGGCCCCGAATGAATTCTTCTCTCTGATTTTTTTCTCCCCGAAATCAAATATATAGAGTTGGGGTTGAGGTCGGAGGAGCTCCAGGGGGGCCCACGAGGTAGGGGCGCGCCCTGGGGGGCAGGCGCGCCCCCACTCTCGTGGATAGGGTGTGGGCCCCCTGGTCTTCATCTTTTGCAAGGATTTTTTATTATTTCCAAAAAGATGTTCCGTGAAGTTTTAGGTCATTCCGAGAACTTTTGTTTCTGCACATGAATAACACCATGGTAATTCTGCTGAAAACAGCGTCAGTCCGGGTTAGTTCCATTCAAATCATGCAAGTTAGAGTCCAAAACAAGGGCAAAAGTGTTTGGAAAAGTAGATACGACGGAGACGTATCAACTCCCCCAAGCTTAAACATTTGCTTGTCCTCAAGCAATCCAGTTGACAAACTGAAAGTGATAAAGAAAAACTTTTACAAACTCTGTTTGCTCTTGTTGTTGTAATTATGTAAAGCCAGCATTCAAGTTTTCAGCAAAGATTATAAACTAACCATATTCACAATAATGCTTAGGTCTCATGTTTACTCATATCAATGGCATAATCAACTAGCAAGCAATAATAATAAATCTCGGATGACAACACTTTCTCAAAACAATCATAATATGATATAACAAGATGGTATCTCGCTAGCCCTTTCTGAGACCGCAAAACATAAATGCAGAGCACCTTTAAAGATCAAGGACTGACTAGACATTGTAATTCCTGGTAAAAGAGATCCAGTCAAGTCATACTCAATGTAAACTAATAGTTATGAATGCAAATCACAGCGGTGCTCTCCAACTGGTGCTTTTTAATAAGAGGACGATGACTCAACATGAAAGTAAATAGATAGGCCCTTTGCAGAGGGAAGTAGGGATTTGTAGAGGTGCCAGAGCTCGGTTTTGAAATAGAGGTTAATAATATTTTGAGTGGTATACTTTCATTGTCAACATAACAACCAAGAGATGGCGATATCTTCCATGCAACACACATTATAGGTGGTTCCCAAATAGAATGGTAAAGTTTATACTCCCCCTCCACCAACAAGCATCAATCAATGGCTTGCTCGAAACAACGAGTGCCTCCAACTAACAAGAGTCCCAGGGGGAGTTTTGTTTGCAATTATTTTGATTTAGTTTGCATAAAGCATGGGACTGGGCATCCCGGTGACCAACCATTTTCTCGTGAGTGAGGAGCGAAGTCCACTCCTCTTGAGAATAACCCGCCTAACATGGAAGATACGGACAACCCTAGTTGATACATGAGATGTTCGAGCATACAAAACATGATATTATTTGAAGGTTTAGAGTTTGGCACATACAAATTTACTTGGAACGGCAGGTAGATACCATATATAGGTAGGTATGGTGGACTCATATGGAATAACTTTGGGGTTTATGGAGTTGGATGCACAAGCAGTATTCCCGCTTAGTACAGGTGAAGGCTAGCAAAACACTGGGAAGCGACCAGCTAGAGAGAGACAACAGTCTTGAACATGCATTAAAATTAATCAACACCAAATGCAACCATGAGTAGGATATAATCCACCATGAACATAAATATCGTGAAGGCTATGTTGATTTTGTTTCAACTACATGCGTGAACATGTGCCAAGTCAAGTCACTTAAATCATTCAGAGGAGGATACCACCCTATCATACCACATAACAACCATTTTAATAGCATGTTGGCACGCAAGGTAAACCATTATAAGCTCCTAGCTAATCAAGCATGGCACAAGAAACTATGATCTCTAGTTGTCATTGCAAACATGTTTATTCATAATAGGCTGAATCAGGAATGATGAACTAATCATATTTACAAAAACAAGAGAGGTCGAGTTCATACCAGCTTTTCTTATCTCAATCAGTCCATCATATATCGTCATAATTGCCTTTCACTTGCATGACCGAACGATGTGGATAATAATAATAGTGCATGTGCATTGGACTAAGCTGGAATCTGCAGGCATTCAATAAAGAGGAGAAGACAAGGCAGTATGGGCTCTTTTGTCAGATCAACAATAATGCATATAAGAGCCACTTCAACAATTTAATCATGGTCTTCTCCTATCGACCCCCAAAGAAAAGAAAAGAAATAAAACTATTTACACGGGAAAGCTCCCAACAAGCAAAAGAAGAACAGGAAATATTTTTGGGTTTTCTTTTTAGTTACTACTACAAGCATGCAAAGTAAACTAATTAAAAGATACGGGTAATTTTTTTTGGTTTTTCTAAGGTTTATTAAACACACAAGAAGAAAGATTAAAAAGGAAAGTAAACTAGCATGGATGATCCAATGAAAAAGTATGAGCACCGACATCTAGCAATGAGTGTGTGAACATGAATATAATGTCGGTGAGAAATACGTACTCCCCCAAGCTTAGGCTTTTGGCCTAAGTTGGTCTATGGCCATGACTGTCCTGGCGGATATCCATAGTAATAGTTGGGGTCGTACTGCGAAGAAGAAGACTCTGATTGCCACTGGTTAGCAATCATCTCCGGATCCCAATGGTAATTAGACTGTCGTGGAGGATCAACTTGTGGTTCCGACTCTGGCTCTGTGGCTGATGTAGGGTTCCGGTAGGCGTGAATAGCCTCTAACGGAACAAGGTACTTGCCTGCAGAAAAATCAAACAAGGAAGGAGCAGGCAGGGTAATAGTCTCGGGATGATGTTTATCAAAGAACAATTTGTATTTAAGCTCCCCTTCCCTATTCTTAACAACAAAATCATGTGCCACCATACTCTTATAATCTAAATAAACATGGGGCAACAATTTTTCTTCCTTCTCATAATGCCTAATAGGTATGTTAAAATGTGCAGCTAGGCGTGAAGCATAGATGCCTCCAAAGATGGGGCCCTTTGTACGGTTCAGACTTAACCGTTTAGCAATAATACCGCCCATACTAACAGAGTTATCACAGAATAAACCATGGAACAAAATAATAATGTCAGGAAAACTAAGGTTTCCACAGTTTCTGCGGCCAATTAAGCAACGACTAGCAAATATTGCAAAGTAGCGTAAAACAGGAAAATGTATGCTAGTGATTCGTGCATCAGAAACCTTCCTCGTTTCCCCTACAGTGATGGTATCAATAAACCCATCCACATCGCCGCGATGTGGTTCCTCTATTGTGCCCTCGAAAGGGATCAAACAAACCCGACAAAAATCATAAAGTGACATCTCCTTATGCTCATCATATAAATAAAACTCCACCATAAGTGGTGAGCTCCTAGCATGGAAATGAAAGTTTTGCACAAAGATATTGGTGAGTGAGATATATTGTTCGCATTGGTCGTGGAGGAAGGCGGTGAGGCCTGCATTCTCAGCCAATTCACAAAAATCATCATAAATCCCGGCTGCTCTCAAGAAATCATCGGAAGGCCATTCACACGGCCGAACCTCCGCGGTGGGAGGCAGATTATATTTGGGCTTCTTTGCTTCTTCATTTTGCTTTTCCTTCGAGCTTCGGCTCGATGAGTCCCTCAAAAATCTCTTCATTATTTTCTGAAATTTTTAGTAACTTCAAAATAAAAGTGAACCAAACTCAATAATATTGATAGCAACAACTCCTACAAGTGCCTAGAGCCTATCTCATGCATCAAAACTACTTTTGACCATATAAATTTGACATGCAAGCTCAAGAACATGGTCACCTAGGCAGCTCAAATTTGCAATGAATAAAGCACTAGAACAAAAATTAATTGGACCAATGGAGGAGTCACATACCAAGGAACAATCTCCCCAAGCAGTTTTGTGAGAGGTGCTTTGAGCAAGGAGATCGAAAATCACAGAAAATGAGCTAGAACTCGTGCTTGAGCTGGATATTCGTGATTGTGGGAGGAAGAAGAAGTGTGTGGGTGCAGGAATAAGTGGAGGGGGCCCACCATGGGCCCACGAGGTAGGGGGCGCGCCCAGGGGGTAGGGCGTGCCCTCCACCCTCGTGGCCAGGTGGATGCCCCCCGTGTTGTGTTCTAGGTGCCAAATATTCTCAAATATTGCATAAAAATCATATTTAATTTTCAGCACATTTTGGAGAACTTTTATTTTCGGGGTATTTTTATATTGCACGGATAAATCAGATAACATACGGAAAATACTTATAAATATAAATAACAGAAAGTAAAAGGAGGGTACAGAAGGTTGTGCCTTCTAGTTTCATCCATCTCATGCTCATCAAAAGGAATCCACTAACAAGGTTGATCAAGTCTTGTTAACGAACTCATTTCGAATAACATGGAACCGGAGAAATTTCGAATAACACTATGTTACCTCAACGGGGATATGCACATCCCCAACAATAAGAATATCATATTTCTTCTTGACAGTAGGAAGAGGAAATTCAAAAGCTCCAAATATAATCGATGGAATTTTTCCAATAGAGTTGATACTATGAACTTGAGGTTGTTTCCTTGGAAAGTGTACCGTATGCTCATTACCATTAACATGAAAAGTGACATTGCCTTTAGTGCAATCAATAACAGCCCCTGCAGTATTCAAGAAGGGTCTTCCAAGAATAATAGGCATACTATCATCCTCGGGAATATCAAGAATAACAAAGTCTGTTAAAATAGTAACATTTGCAACTACAACAGGCACATCCTCACAAATACCGATAGGTATAGCAATTGATTTATCAGCCATTTGCAAAGATATTTTAGTAGGTGTCAACTTATTCAAATCAAGTCTATGATATAAAGAGAGAGGCATAACGCTAACACCGGCTCCAAGATCACATAAAGCAGTTTTAACATAGTTTCTTTTAATGGAGCATGGTATAATGGGTACTCCTGGATCTCCAAGTTTCTTAGGTATTCCACCTTTAAAAGTATAATTAGCAAGCATGGTGGAAATTTTAGCTTCCGGTATCTTTCTTTTATTTGTAACAATATCTTTCATGTACTTGGCATAAGGATTCATTTTAAGCATATCAGTTAATCGCATACGCAGAAAGATAGGTCTAATCATTTCAGCAAAGCGCTCAAAATCCTCATCATCCTTTTTCTTGGATTGTTTGGGAGGAAAAGGCATGGGTTTTTGAACCCATGGTTCTCTTTCTTTACCATGTTTCCTAGCAACAAAGTCTTTCTTATCATAACGTTGATTCTTTGATTGTGGGTTATCAAGATCAACAGCAGGTTCAATTTCAATACAATTATCATTACTAGGTTGAGCATCATCATGAACATTATTATTAGCATTATCACTAGTTTCAGGTTCATTACCAGATTGTGTTTCAGCATCAGAAATGGAAATATCATTTGGATTCTTAGGTGTTTCAGCAATAGGTTCACTCAAAGCATGCAAAGTCCTATCATTTTTCTTTTTCTTCCTTTTAGAAGGACTAGGTGCATCTATATTATTTCTCTGAGAATCTTGCTCAATTCTCTTAGGGTGGCCTTCAGGATACAAAGGTTCCTGAGTCATTTTACCACCTCTAGTCATAACTCTAACAACATTATCATTATTCTTACTATTCAATTCGTTGAGCAAATCATTTTGAGCCTTAAGTACTTGTTCTACTTGAGTGGTAACCATAGAAGCATGTTTACTAATAAGTTTAAGTTCACCTTTAACATTAGCCATATAATCACCCAAGTGTTCAAGCATATTTGAATTGTATTTCAATTGTCGACCAAAATAAGCATTGAAGTCTTCTTGCTTAACCATAAATTTATCAAACTCATCTAAGCATGGGCTAGCAAACTTAGTAAGAGGGATTTCAGCTTTATCATATCTATAGAGAGAATTTACCTTTACTACCTGCGTCGGGTTATCAAGATCATGTATTTCTTCAATAGGTAATGGATTAAGATGATATGTTTCTTCAACAGGCGGTAAATTAAGACCATGTATTTCTTCGATAGGAGGTAAATTCTTAACATCCTCAGCTTTAATTCCTTTTTCTTTCATAGATTTCTTTGCCTCTTGCATATCTTCAGGACTGAGAAATAGAATACCCCTTTTCTTCGGAGTTGGTTTAGGAATAGGCTCAGGAGATAGCTCAGGAAGTGTCCAATTATTTTCATTTGTCAACATATTATTCAATAGAATTTCAGCTTCATCCGGTCAGAACCAGCACAACTATCCAGGTAATCTCTGGAAGCATCGGTTAGTCCATTATAAAAGATATCAAGTATTTCATTTTTCTTAAGAGCATGATCAGGCAAAGCATTAAGTAATTGGAGAAGCCTCCCCCAAGCTTGTGGGAGACTCTCTTCTTCATTTTGCACAAAACTATATATATCCCTCAAAGCAGCTTGTTTCTTATGAGCAGGGAAATATTTAGCAGAGAAGTAATAAATCATATCCTGGGGACTACGCACACAACCAGGATCAAGAGAATTAAACCATATCTTAGCATCACCCTTTAATGAGAACGGGAATATTTTAAGGATATAAAAGTAACGAGTTCCCTCATCATTAGTGAACAAGGTAGCTATATCATTTAATTTAGTAAGATGTGCCATAATAGTTTCGGATTCATAGACATGAAAAGGATCAGATTCAACCAAAGTAATTATATCAGGATCAACAGAGAATTCATAATCCTTATCAGTAACACAGATAGGTGAAGTAGCAAAAGCAGGGTCAGGTTTCGTTCTAGCATTAATATATTGATGCTTTGATTTAGCAAATAACCTCTTGAGCTCGTATCTATCTTTGCAAGCTAAAATAGCTAGAGCTGCTTCTTTTTCAAAAACATAACCCTCAGGAATAACAGGTGATACATATTTATTAGGGGAAGAGTATTCATCATCACTTCCATCAATATTATCCGTTTCAATAATTTCATTCTCTCTAACCCTAGGAAGTTGTTCATCAAGAAATTCACCAAGTGGCACAATAGTATCAAGCATAGAAGTAGTTTCATCATAAGTATCATGCATAGCAGAAGTGGCATCATCAATAAAATGTGACATATCAGAACGAATAGCAGAAGCAGGTTTAGGTGTCGCAAGGTTACTCAAAACAGAAGGTGAATCAAGTGCAGAGCTAGATGGCAGTTCCTTACCTCCCCTCGTAGTTTAGGGATAAATCTTGGTTTTTGGATCTCTCAAGTTCTTCATAATGGTAAGAAGATATAAATCCCAAGTAACTCAATAGAATAGAGCTATGCTCCCCAGCAATGGCGCCAGAAAATAGTCTTGATAACCCACAAGTATAGGGGATCGCAACAGTTTTCAAGGGTAGAGTATTCAACCCAAATTTATTGATTCGACACAAGGGGAGCCAAAGAATATTCTCAAGTATTAGCAGCTGAGTTGTCAATTCAACCACACCTGGAAACTTAATATCTGCAGCAAAGTGTTTAGTAGCAAAGTAATATGATAGTAGTGGTAATGGTAGCAAAAGGTAACGATAGTAAAAGTAATGTTTTTGGTATTTTGTAGTGATGATAGCAATAGCAACAGAAAAGTAAATGAGCGAAGAACAATATATGGAAAGCTCGTAGGCAATGGATCAGTGATAGAGAATTATGCCGGATGCGGTTCATCATGTTACAGTCATAACATAGGGTGACACAGAACTAGCTCCAATTCATCAGTGTAATGTAGGCATGTATTCCGAATATAGTCATACGTGCTTATGGAAAAGAACTTGCATGACATCTTTTGTCCTACCCTCCCGTGGCAGCGGGGTCCTAGTGGAAACTAAGGGATATTAAGGCCTCCTTTTAATAGAGTACCAGACCAAAGCATTAACACATAGTGAATACATGAACTCCTCAAACTACGGTCATCACCGATAAGTATCCCGATTATTGTCACTTCGGGGTTAACAGATCATAACACATAATAGGTGACTATAGACTTGCAAGATAGGATCAAGAACTCTCATATATTGATGAAAACATAATAGGTTCAGATCTAAAATCATGGCACTCGGGCCCTAGTGACAAGCATTAAGCATAGCAAAGTCATAGCAACATCAATCTCAGAACATAGTGGATACTAGGGATCAAACCCTAACAAAACTAACTCGATTATATGATAAATCTCATCCAACCCATCACCGTCCAACAAGCCTACGATGGAATTACTCACGCACGGCGGTGAGAATCATGAAATTGGTGATGGAGGAAGGTTGATGATGATGATGGCGACCGATTCCCCTCTCAGGAGCCCCGAACGGACTCCAGATCAGCCGTCTCGAGAGGTTTTAGGCCTTGGCGGCGGCTCTATATCGTAAAACGCGATGAATCCTTCTCTCTGGTTATTTTCTCCCCGAAAGCAAATATATAAAGTTGGGGTTGAGGTCGGAGGAGCTCTTGGGGGCCCACGAGGTAGGGGGCGCGCCCCCACCCTCGTGGCTAGGGTGTGGGCCCCCTGGTCTTCATCTTTTGCTAGGATTTTTTATTATTTCTGAAAAGATGTTCCGTGAAGTTTCAGGTCATTCCGAGAACTTTTGTTTCTGCACATAAATAACACCATGGTAATTCTGCTGAAAACAGCGTCAGTCCGGGCTAGTTCCATTCAAATCATGCAAGTTAGAGTCCAAAACAAGGGAAAAAGTGTTTGGAAAAGTAGATACGACGGTGACGTATCACCTACCTGTTGGTCAAATAATTACGTCCTGCTCCTCACAGTGAAGTGACAAGACCCTACGCCGGAGATGACACCTGAGTATAGGTGCCGTGTTCGGCATACCATAGTCAGCCTCACCGTCTGCAGTCACTATCATCATGGTTGTAGACCTAGCCAGCTTACAACTAGTCATGTTAGACATAATTTCCCGTGCATAGATGCCTGTGCATTGCATCGAACACCAAGATTGGGGGGTGGATGGCGCTGGCAGCGGCCATCGCGCCTGATTTTTCCATGGCCTTCTAGATGTGGTGGGGAGGAGATAAGGCTGATTGTGAGAGACAAGGAGTTGTTTGTAAATAGGGAACAAGTGCGGGCATCTTTTTGCAAAACTGGAGAAGTTTGGTTTGTATGCGTCAGATCTAGATCCGACGGCTATTGATGAAACATGGAAGGCACAACATCATCACCAACTCAGGACCTGTTTGATTCGCAGGATTTTGAAAACATGGGAATAAGACACAGCAATATTACAAGTTTCAAACTGATATTACAAATGTTAGGAGTAATGTTGCACCTACTAAGAGGGAATTACTAGGAAGTTTACGTAAGAACTTTCAGTACTTTAGGTGGATGCAGCATTATCGTACAAACTAAAATCCACCACCCTGACAAGTCACTAATGGGCAAATAAGTTTTCGAGTCTCTGGCCACTTGATGTTTCAAAAACAAATTCAGCTTCTGCGGAGACTTTGTCATTTAGGCTTAGAAGCTTGCGGTGATCAGCACACCATTCATTGCTGTGCTAGAGAACACCAAACCTCATTACCTTGAGCACACTTGCCTCCAGAACAAAGAACCTAGCCAATTTAATCTATGATGTGCTGCCTCGGTAGTTGATCAAATCAATTTTTGTAAGATGGAGATCAAGGCATTCGATGAGATTGTTATAGTGCAGCACATTTTTCACTTTTGGGTCTTTTTTTATCTGCAAAAGAAGAGAACATATTAGATCAGCTGACTGTATAAGATTGTCGTGTCATCAAGAGGTACCAATATCATTTGCTCATACGATAGGGTTGGTTGGCTAGTGATATTTTTTCACTCTCACTCTCTTTCTCTTTCCTCTCATTTACCTAGGAGTACATTAAGAGCTTGGGTATTTGTTGCCTTCCACTATGTGGTTGATGCCATATTTCGCAGAAGTATGCCACATAATACGCATTGATGTCAAATCAAAAGATATTGGCACCGCTCTCGCGATGTGAGAGAGTTGGCACAGCTGTGCACACAGACCCACATGTATAAACAAATCAATCAAACCAACTACACCAACCTCTCACTCTCCCAAACAAGTGTTTTTATTGCCTTAGTCCTTTCTCTCTCCCACGCAAGTGTTTTTTCATTGTGTGAGTTAATTTGGCACCGGAGCAAAGTAGGTGATCCAGATTGGGGCACCAGGTGACCGATGGAGGGGCATCGATGCCAAATGCATCACAAGTGAATTTGGCACGTGTTTTGGCCTACACAGTGGAGGGCCTTTATAGCCCACTTTTGTACTACCTCTTATTTAGTATAATATTTTGACCATAGATTTACGTAAGAAAATGCCAATGCATGTCACTAAAAATTACACCATTTGAAATTATGTTCGAATACGAATCCAACGATATAGTTCTTAGTGACATGCATTAACATTTTGTCAGTTAAATCTATGGTCAAATTTTGATACTACAAAATAGGAAGAGTAAACTAGGACGGAGGTAGTACTTGCTCTTAGGGTAACCATAGAGTTACTGGAGTAGTCTAAGTTACTTTCCACTATGACTAGCCTAGGCTACTATAGTAGTACAACAAAAAAAGATGCAGGTGATAACGTGAGAAAAAATACTAAAAACATTTCTTTTGGTGCAGTGCGTAGATGCAGTTTTGAACACTACATTTGTCATCGTAATTTGGGAAAATTATGAAAAAATTGAGCTATGTTGTGATTACCATTTACTAATAGGAAATAAGTTTCACCTCGATGAGTACCTTCTCCGTGCACAGAAACATGTAAGGAATCCAACAACTTAATCCGGATTGGGGCCGGTAGATTTTATTGCCAAGATCTTCACTGTGCGCATAGACTAGGTCAAGCTTGTGGGAATCATTTTCTGGAAGACGGTCGTAAATACATCAAGAAGAAATTTAAAAATGTGAATTTCAAGAATACGGAGAAGAAAATGAGTGTTGTACCTGAACGATTACGGATCCAATAAAGAGTTCGGAGAATTTGGCAGACGAGTGCACCAATGCTTTCAATTTCGGCGCGTCAATGACCCTGATTTTTGTTGGACCTTCTAGATCCGATACAAGCAATCTCTCAAGGAAAGGCGCATTCTCAATGACCATATCATGGAACAGCTGGAGTGGTCTCTTCCCAATCGATGTCTTGTTGTGGGGCCAGCACATAAATCCATCGGAGATTCGTCGAGGCGATGTGGAGGCTAATGAACCCATGGGTATACTCAAGACGAAGGTACTCGAGTTAGTACAACTGCGGAGCAGGTGCTCCATAGCCTTCTTCGAGATGACAACGTCGAAGAGGTCGAGCTGCTTGAGTTGAGGGAGAAGAAGGGTGGGCGCGGCATTAATCTGGGGAAGATAGCAGGAGCTGAAGCTGGCGCGATGCAGCGTTAGCGCAAGGCGGAGCACGGACGGCAGCAGACAACAACATCGTCCAGCTTCAAAGCTGAGCTCCTTGAGCTGATCTAGGGCAGGGGATAAGAACCACTCGTCGAACTTGGGATGGACCTTGAAGTTGGTACTGAACATGCGGATGTCAAGGCGTCTGGCTGTCCTAGGGTGCGATGAAAGGATCTTGGAGACTGCGGCCATGCGTTTGCAATCCCCGTCGCAGAGGCAACTGTCGATGGTGAGGTTGAGGGGGACGCGGCGCCAGAGGGGGCGCCACCGCCGGGAGGGCAGGGCGGTCCGCACGGCAGATTTGGTGGGGAGGAGGCCGATGATGACGAGCAGCATGTCATCGGGGAGGCTGCTGATGAAGTCCAGGCTCGCCGGATGCGGCTTTGGCTCGAGCCGCCTCCGCTTGTTGGCTGCCTCGCCGTCCATCTCAACCGGCGGCGATGTCGATGTACACGTGTGCTGGTGTGTGTTGTGTGCTGAGTGTGCGGGAGTGCGTCCTTCTGTGCATGCCGCCGCGCAGTGGTGAATTGTGCGCGAGTGCGTCCTTCATGCAAAAGAAGTGTGTCCTCAATGCGCCCTCAATTTACTAGCGTGCGGGGTGCTACCCTGAGTGGTTTCAACTTTGTTTACTTCACCACATGTCAGATGGGCCTCTAGTTTACTTATTTTTCACCCACTGCCACATGGGCCAGCACACGAAGATACAGAACACGAGCTGACAAGGCAGCATGTGGACTGGTTGACCGGTCAACTAAACAATATATGGAGCTATACACTGACATAGTGAGCGTATAATCCGTCGGTATAGAGTGTTAACCTGAGAGGGGAGGCCCATGAGAGATAGCAGAGAGAGAGAGAGAGAAAGAGCTACTCCCTCCGTTCGATAATGTAATTTTTTTAAAAGTCAAACTTTTGAAACTTTGACCAAGTTTATAAAGAAATTACTTGTATCTACAATACCAAAGATAAATGATAGTATGAAGTAAGTACATGTTGTGATGAATCTAATGATCGTTCCAGATGTAAATGTTTTTCTCCACATATACCTGGTCAAACTTTTCTGAGGTTTGACTTTTCAAAACATCCATATGCTTATGGACGCGAGAGAGTCCCTAACTAGAGAGAGAGAGAGTGAAATAGAAAGAGTGAGTGAAAAAAGTGTGTGTGCGTGTGTGAAAGAGACATGGACAACACTCGATAAAAGTCGAGAAAAAACATGTGTATCTTATGCAAACATATCACACATGCATCTTCGACAACGGAAGCAAGGTGAGGAGATAGTGTGTGTGGTTGTTTGCAACCGAGAGAGCAAGACCCCTAGCACGTGGCTAGGAGGGGTCTGACAAACAAGGGAGAGAGGTCGAGAGAGACGTACGGAGAAAATGCATACATGGGGAGGAGAGAGTGTATGTTTGTCATAGAGAGATCCCCTTGAGATCGCGATGGGACTACATGGGTGGGAGATCGAGTGACAAGGTGTGTGCGCGATAGAAGATACCCCGAGAGATATCAAGATAGACGTATGGATGGAAGGAGACAATACGTGTGTTCCTGATGGCTACTGAGAGATAATCATAGTTAGGAGGGAGTGCTTGCTCCTATGATGGAGTGAGGGATTATGGTACTTATTAGGGGGGTGCGTGTCACATAGAGAGAGAACAAGGGCAGAGAGTGTTGGATGGGTCTATATGTATAGCGCGAGTGAGACATGTGTATGTGTGAACCAGGGAGATATAAAGTTTGAGAGAGATTGAGGAGCCCTGATAAGTCTGAGTGGTGCGGCAGATAGTTGAGAGGGGGAAGGAGATATTCCATCTGCTCGATAATGCAGTGCATGTAAATTTTTTAGAAGTCAAACTTTGGAAACTTTGATCAGGTTTACGCAAATGTTATTTATATCTACAATACCAAAGATACATCATACGGAACTACATCTCATGGTGAATCTAACGGTATATGTTTGCCGTTCTAGATGTAATTGTTTTTCTCCACGTACATGGTCAAACTTTGTGATGTCTGACTTTTCAATAAATCAATATGCTATGGACCGAGGAGAGTGCCTAAGTCGAGAGAGATCAAGTGCGTGTGAAGGAGAATGAGTAAGTGTGCAAAAAGAGTATGTGTGTGAAAGAGAAAGTGACAACAAACGATAAATTAGAGAGAGTGTGTGTTTTTTCGTTTCTTAGGCGAACATCTCACGCATGCATCTCCGAGATAGAAAAGCGAGGCGAGGAGATACACGAAGATAGCTAGTGTGTGATTGTTTGCAACGGAGAGAGACACCCCTATAGCACATGTCCAATAGAGGTCTGGCCAACAAGGAACAAAGGTCGAGAGGGACACATGGAGAACATGGACGCATGGGGAGGGCAAGAGGGTGTGTTTGTGATAGAGAGATCCCCTCGAGATCGTGAGGGGACTATATGGGTGGGAGATCGAGGGAGGTGCGTGCACAATAGAAAGATGCCCCGAGATAAATCAAGATAGACCATGCACATCTTTGTGATGGAGACTAAGATTAGCTAGTCATATACATATAGGGGGACTGTGTGTGCCTACAATTGAGTGAGAGACCATCATACTTGGCTAGCTAGGCATGAGATTGTGTGTGTGCGCGTGTGAGATGGAGAGAGAATGAGGGAGATAGATAGAGTTTTAGATGGGCCTATCGAGTGCGAGTGAGATATGCATGTGTATGTGTGACCCAGGTAGATGGAGAGTTTGAGAGAGAGGGGGAGAGCTCTGAGACGACAGAGTGGTGCGTGAGAGAGTTACAGGCAACGAGCCAAGGAATATGTGTGCGTACGATAAGTGCACCCAAGATATTTAGCTTGGACTAGAGAATCATACATAGTGTGCGAGAGAGACATATAGATGGAGTATATATGCATGCGAACTAGAAAGACCCCCCCACACACACACACACAAAGAGAGAGAGAGAGAGAGAGAGAGATGGAGAGAAAGCGAGAGGGACCAACAAGGCTTGTGTGTTGGATGCGTGGGAAAGAATTGAAGATTGTCTGCGAGAGAGAGAGAGAGGAGGAGTCCGGGAGAGCGGGAGGTCGCGTTCTATGCATCAAAGACTGATATAAACCATGTTTCGATATAAACTTGCATTAAAATATTTAAATTGGAGACCATGTTGTCTGCAATCCACACATGAACAGATATATGTGTATATCAAACAAGTTCATTAATTTGACGTTCAACATGTTCATGGAGTACTATAATACTGTACAACATGCTACTCGATTGAGGTGTTCAATTTTGGATTTAGTTCACTATTTTGACCTGGTGAACGAGCTATTTCATTGAATCGAGATATTTCATTTTGGGTTTGATTCCCGTTTTTGAGTGGGTCAACTATTTGTCATATAGTAAATCGCTAGCAACGAGCATGTAAAAACACATTACTCCCAAGCATCATCTCTCCATCCAAAAAAGAAGTGGCAAGCTAATATTTCAAAATTTGATTTGAATAGACTTGGTAAGGTAGATGTGGATGCTCGTTCTCCCAAAATTTGAACGAACCGTTAAACATCCTTTGCTCGGTGGAATTCGCCCGAGCAAATAAATGGAAAACACGAAATTACCGTCCTATGTGGGACACGCATCAATTGGCCTGTTGTACATCAAGGGTAGGTTCGTAACTTCATCCAAGCGCGCCTTCTCCTCGGCCGAAATAACATGTGCCGAATAATTCATAAACCATGGTCGGCAAAACACGCTCTCCTCGCCCGAAATAGCTCGCGCCCACTATTTGAAAACACGCTCTCCTCGCCCGAAATCGCTCACACCCACTATATTTCAAAACACGCCCTCCTCGCCCGAAATCGCTCCCGCCCACTATTTGGGGAGAAGCAAAGTTACTCTACTATCGCCGACCCTCAATACACAGACCCAAGCCGAGAAGCCTAAACGTAGGGGTAGAATTGTAACTCTCCCTCACATTTCAGACAAATGCGTCCGTAAAACATGGTTCCACTCCCCTCCCAATCCCCCCCCATTCATACCTCGTGGGCACCAAATCACCTTCTCCCCGGAAGCTCCCTTCTCCCGAGCCGCGAAACCTCAGCCCCTCTTCCATGGCGCCCCCACTGCATGAATTTCACAGCCGCCCTCCTCCCTAATGCCAGAGACGCTGTCCATTTGCCGTCGTGCATTGGGTCGTGTGACTCTTACTACGTGCTGCTGGAGCTGCCTCGACGACAGCCGCATGAACCGTACCGGAGCCGATTCACCCCCGCCGTTGTTCACGGCGCCGGAGCGGCTCCCACTTCAGATCCGTCCAGGGTCCCGGTGCTGCTTCCCCATAGCCGTCGACCGTTGCTACATCGTTGTTTCCCTGCCGCCGATCGCCACCACAACCGCGCCGGCCTCACCGACTCGGCAGCTGGACCTGCCTACTTCACCATGCCGCCAGATAGGTCGCGCCCTCATCTCAAATCACTTTATTTAGGCGTCAGTTGTCTGAATTTTTATTCTGGGCCAATTGATTCCCAATGGGAAGCAGCACCCCTCGAGGCAGCGGAGCTCCTAGGCTGTCGGTTGGCTGGTGTCTAACGTAAGGGCGCGGGGCCGCAAGTTCGCCGCGGAAGCAGCACTTAGATGGCTATCTTAGAGTTGCGTGGGTTAAAGGTACTGCCGCCGCCGGATCTAGATGACGGGGAGTCTTTGTGGATTGGCCCGGGGGCTGCGCAACCACGGCAGTGCGGTGGGGCGAGGAGCGGGTGAGGGAGTCCTGGATTAGGGGGTCTCCGGACAGCCGGACTATATCCTTTGGCCGAACTTTTGGAGTATGAAGGTACAAGATTAAAGACTTCGTCCCGTGTCTGGATGGGACTCTACTTGGCGTGGAAGGCAAGATAGGCAATACGGATATATATATATCCACCTTTGTAACCGACCTTGTGTAACCCTAGCCCCCTCTGGTGTCTATATAAACCGGAGGGTTTTAGTCCGTAGAACAACATACAATCATACCATAGGCTAGCTTCTAGGGTTTAGCCTCTTTGATCTCGTGGTAGATCAACTCTTGTAATACTCATATCATCAAGAACAATCAAGTAGGACGTAGGGTATTACCTCCATCAAGAGGGCCCAAACCTGGGTAAACATCGTGTCCCCTTCCTCCTATTACCATCCGCCTTAGACGCACAGTTCGGGACTCCCTACCCGAGATCCGCCGATTTTGACACTGACATTGGTGCTTTCATTGAGAGTTCCACTATGTCGTCACCGTAAGGCTTGATGGCTCCTTCGATCATCGCTAGCGATGCGGCCCAGGGTGAGGCTTTCCTCCCCGGACAGATCTTCGTATTCGGCGGCTTCGCACTGCGGGCCAATTCGTTTGGCCATCTGGACCAGATCGAAAGCTACGCCCCTGGCCATCAAGTCAGATTTGGAAACTTGAACTACACGGCCGACATCCGCGGAGACTTGATCTTCGACGGATTCGAGCCCATGACGGACGCGCCGCACAGTCGCAACGAGCATGACATAACTCTGCTGTCAGACAATGTTCAGGAGATTGCATCCACAACTACTCCGGCCGTTAGCCCGGAGCAAATCGCGCCATCCGAGAGCGGAGGGATAGACCCCGCCATGGAGGCTGCACTCTCAGTGGCGATAGAGCCAAATACTGACTTCACCCCTTACAAGAACCGTGTCGCCGAACCACTGGATTCATCTCCGGCCATGGACTCCGAGCCGCTCACATCCGTGCCCGTTGAATCCGACTGGGCGCCGATTATGGAGTTCACCTCCGCGGATATCTTTCAACACTCACCTTTTGGAGATGTGCTAAATTCATTAAGGTCTCTCTCCATGTCAAGAGAACCTTGGCTGAACTATGTCCGGCTAGAATGGGATGCGGACGACAAAGAAATTCACTGCCCACCCACCACCCACTTAGTAGCCACTGTCGACGACTTAACCGACATGCTCGACTTCGACTCCGAAGACTTCGACGGTATGGACGACGAAGCCGAAGATGAACAGGAACCACCGCCCTCAAGGCGCTGGACCGCCACCTCATCATATGATATATACATGGTGGACACCCCCAAAGAAGGCAATGGCGACGAGGCAATGGGGGATGCACCCTCCAAGCAACCCAAGCGCTGACGTCAGCGGCGCCGCTCTAAGTCCCGCCATAACAAAAACAGCGATAACAGCGCAAGAGGAATAATAGTCCACCCGACTCTGGAAGAAACGACAACTGCACCACCCTGATGGCAGAAAACGATCAAGATGCAAACTGCAAACATAGTGCGGATCCGACGTCCGAACACGATGACGCCAAGGATAAGCCTCATCAAACCCCGTCTGGGTAAGAAAGCAGTCCGGACGAAGATGCACACATCATCCCAGAAACACACTTGGAGCAAGAGAACCTCCGCAGAAGGCTTATTGCCACAGCGAGGAGCCTGAAGAAACAAAAGCAAAGGCTCAAGGTTGCACAAGATACGCTCAATAGCAAGTGGAACAAAGTAATAAAGTATTGTGGAAGTTAGCATAAAAATAGCTATCCAAAGCGCAAGCTATTACCAGAATTCGACGATGAGGCCTTAGAGCCCATACAGCCGAAAACTGATACGGCCAACCGGCCGGATCCACCACCCTGTGAACGCGATAGAGTGGCTAACAAAGTCGCGCATAAGTCAACACACGATCTACGTGAGAACTCGTGTCAAAAATCCAGCGCGGCCAGATCTATCTATGGATCTAGGAAGCGCGCTACGGTACACAACCAACACCGAATACTACAACCGTCCGAACACCATGGCGCATCCCAATACAGGGGCACCGCACACCCCTTATGTTTCACTGATGAGGTGCTGGATCATGAATTCCCAGAGGGATTCAAACCGGTGAACATAGAGGCGTATGACGGAACCACTGACCCTAGAGTCTGGATAGAGGACTTCATCCTCCATATTCATATGGCTCATGGAGACGATCTCCATGCCATTAAATACTTGCCCCTCAAGCTTAAAGGGCCAGCTCGGCACTGGCTTAAAAGCCTCCCCGAAAACTCAATTGGAAGTTGGGAGGAGCTCGAGGACGCTTTTTGGGCCAATTTTCAAGGGACTTATGTCCGACCTCCGGATGGAGACGATTTAAGTCATATAATTCAACAGTCCGGAGAGTCCGCCTGAAAACTTTGGAACAGGTTCCTCACCAAGAAGAACCAAATTGTCGACTATCCGGACGCCAAAGCCTTAGCAGCTTTTAAACACAACGTCCGAGACGAATGGCTCGCCAGACACCTCGGTCAAGAAAAATCAAGAACAATGGCAGCCCTAACAAGCCTCATGACCCGCTTTTGTGCGGGCGAGGACAGCTGGTTGGCCCGTAGCAGCACCAGCGACCCAAGCACATCCGAAGTCATGGGTGGCAATGGTAAACCACGGCGCAACAAAAACAAGCGTCGAAATAAAGAAGGTAGCCCAGATAACACGGCGGTAAACGCTGGATTCAGGGGCTCCTGACCAAGTCAGCGGAAAATGCCTTTCAAAGGCAGCAGAGAAGGACAATCTGGCCTAAACAAAATTCTTGACAAACTCTATCAGATTCACGGCACCCCAGACAAACCTGCAAATCATACCCACAGAGAATGTTGGGTCTTCAAGCAGGCCGGTAAGCTAAACACCGAACACAAAGGGGAAGAGACACCAAGCGAAGACGAGGATGAACCTCGCCACCAAAATGCCAGAGCACAGAAAAAGTTCCCACCAGAGGTTAAAACTGTAAATGTGATCCATGTGACAAAGAGGAGAAGCAATCACGCACTCTGATGCACACGCGCCATAGAGCCCGTCACCCCTAGGTTCAACCCCTGGTTGGCCTGCCCAATCACTTTTGATCGTAGGGATCACGATACAAATATCCGGCGCGAAGGACTGACGGCCTTGGTGTTAGACCCAATAATAAATGGGTACCATTTCACAAGGGTCCTCATGGACGGTGGCAGTGATCTAAATCTGATATATCAGGACACAGTCCGCAAAATGAGGATAGACCCGACACAAATAAGCCACAGTAATACTACCTTCCAGGGAGTAATACCAGGCCAAGTGGCCCGCTATACGGGCTCTCTACAACTAGAGGTGGTATTCGGTTCTCCCGATAACTTCCGAAGTGAAACGTTAACTTTTCACATCGCTCCATTCTGAAGTGATTATCAAGCACTACTCGGAAGGGAGGCTTTCGCTCGTTTTAACGCAATACCGCATTATGCTTTTCTCAAGCTCAAGATGCCCGGTCCATGTGGCATCATCACAGTTAGCGGAAATACCGAACGTTTTTTACGTACGGAAGAGGACGCGGCGGCTCTAACAGTCGTGAACTAGACGGCCTCACCAACCAGAAAAATTGGAAGGTCGTCAAGACCACGGACACAGTTAGATGAATCCGGCGTTCCATCATATTTACATGAGATTGGTTTTCGAGCCCTCATAAAACGATACCAAGGGCTTCCCGCGTGTAATCAGGGCCAGCCCGGCTCAACTTGGTTTCTCTTGAATTTTGATAGTTCATTGATAATAACCAGCTCTTCTTTTTTTGGCACGGCAACTTTCACCTAAGATCTTTCCTTTTGCAGATCACAATCATGCTACACCCGTCCAGGACACGGCACAACGGAGACACAGGCGCAGACATGCAGCAGGGACCCGCCCAAAGGTTTCTTTTTAGATTAAGACCCTGTGTAAACCTTTTTTACTGTCTCTTGTTGCTCACATCCTCCAGATACTCCACACAACCGAGAAGGATGCCGGCGTTATTGGCATGTGGCCACGCCAGGATTTTGCACGTACCTGGACACATGGGGTTTCTTATTAAGGGCATTGATTAGCCCGATATATGTTATAAAGACCGAACACCTTAGGGAGTGTTTGGCGTAGCGAGTTTGGCCCTATATGCATCAGCTCTGAATCATGTCTTTGGTCAAATGTTGGGTTTGCCCGGCTCCCACGTTTTGGTACCTTACGTTCCGTTATATCGGCTAAGGTAGCACTGGGAGAACTACTGCGATTGTGCCCTGGTTCATCTAGATGAGCACCTTAGTAGAGAAAGCCGAAAACTGACTGTCATGATATAGGGAGAGACTGGTCAACCACTCGATGACTCATCAGAATCTTCGGGATTCCTCTGCATTAACGAAGGGCCGTTTCCAGTCATGTACATACGCGCCCCGTATTCGGACGAGCGCAGAAGTACCACGGGCTATATAGTAGCCCCACTGTCAAGCTCCTATGGCTAAGTGAAAGTGTTAAAGCAATATAGTCTGATTGCCTCGTTCGCTACGCTATCACCTCCTTAACGGACCAAGACATTGGATCAAGTGTGGATATGCATCTTTTGAGAAAACCCCCGCATTATATGCGTGGGGGCGGAAGCCGACGACTACAAACTTTCAGGTTATACACATATATACATAAACGGCCGCACAGGAGGCACCATAGTACTTTCGGGAAAAAGTATAAATACAGCCTTGATAATTCAATAGAACATTTTTTACAATGGGAATACATGTCACTTGAATATAACATTCTTCGAGCACTGAGCCTCTATCGAACGAGCGCCTTCAAGAACTTCTTCAAAGTTGTGCTCGGCAGCCACTCGGCCTACGGCCGAACTCTGTGTCGCAACAGTGGTGGCCTCCATCTCCGCCCAGTATGTCTTGACACGGGCAAAGGCGATCCGTGCACCCTCTATGCACGCCGATCTCTTTACAGCATCGATGTGTGGCACAGCACCAAGGAATTGTTGCACTAAGCTAAAGTAGCTATTCGGCCTTGGCCCTCCCGTCCACAGGTGATCCACAACGGACCTCATGGCAAGTCCGGACAACCTATGGAGCTCGGCCCACTCGGCCAATCGCTCATTCAACAGCAGCAGACGGACTGGAGCATGGAACTGTGACCAGAATAGCTTTTCCACTTCGGGACCTTTCTGATCCTTGAAGTACTTGGCCGCATCAGCAGCACTTGCAACCAAATCCATGTACGCGTCCGCGGGACTCCATAGCCGGTCTAGAGGAGCATACTTCGGATCTCCGAACTTAGTCCGCAACAAGAAGGGCTTCCCAGACACGATATCTGCAGCTTGATTCAGCTCCTCCTTCGTCGCTCTAATTTTGGAGCGGGCTTCCTTGGCAGCCACCCGGGCCTTCTCTAGGTCCGTCGCCTTCGCCCGGTTCTCTTCTTCAAGAAGCTGGTAACGGTCAGCGGCATCTTTTAACTCTACAGCCATCTTGGCTATTTTTTCCTTGCTCTCGCAATGCGCGGCCTGTTCGGCCCTTAATTCTTGCCCCTTGGCTCGGGCAATCTCCGCCCGAAGGGTCTCCACGGTGGCAGCTCCATCTGCAGTCACAACACATTAAAGATACTGGCATCATGCTACTCTTATTATGTGACGATCACCAGAAAAATCACTCACCCTGTGCCTCGTCAAGCCGCTTGTTGACAAGCACGATGTCGGCTTCTGCCGCATCAAGTTGCCGCTTTAGCTCGGCAAAACCATCAGCCCGGCTAGCCACCAGAGCTTCAGCCACCTGCACATAAAGGCGGTCTGGTTATTACCTAGGACTATGATCCTCTGTTTGCCGCCATTTTCGACGACAACCAGAGTCTCAGGGGCTACTATCTGCATAGGGCATATCTAACGTATGCGGTACTGTTAAAAACATACATTATTTCACGTACCTCGAAGCCTTTCAGCAGACTCATGAAGGCTTCATGCAAACCGCTTTCAGCGGATGAAATCCTTTCAATTACCATACCCATTAGCGTACAATGCGCTTCCGAGATGGCCGCTTGCCCCAGAAGATCCTTCAGCACGTTCGACCGCACACTGTATGGACCCTTGCTGTCGCTCTCCTTAGGAGCCAGATACTGGGGATTCCGGGCAGCCAAAGGGTTATTCTCTGGCCCTAGTGGACCCGGAGATACCCTTCGCGACGACACTTCAAGGTCGCCCGCTTCTTGAGACGGGGTGTCCGGGGGAGGCGTTTCGCTCTCCATCATCTCCGGAAGAAGATCCCCCGAAGATGAACTCTGTCGAGAAGGGCTACAATCTAGACTACAATTTATAAACATCGGTTATTGTCTTCGGAAGTAAGGTAGGATGTTTTCACTATTATGTACTTTTCGATTACTTATAGCTCGGTAGAGGGCTGATCCCCGCGCAGACATTGTGCGGCAAGAATACCCTCCGAGGCAGGACCCTCTGATGAAGATTTCTTCTCCTGTTTTGAAACCTTAGTTTCCGGATCTTCAGAGGTAGTCCTCTTCCTTCCCCGGGGAGGGAGAATGTCAGATTCTTCCCTTTGACTGTCCTCCCTTGCGGAGGTGCTCATTACCCCGGCTGGAATAAGTAGCGAGTGAGGCCTGCTTTCGCCCTCTTTATTCCCCCCATCATGTTCCTTTGAGAACACTGGATAAGGCGCCAGCTCGAGCATCTTTTCCAATACTGGATTGTCCAAGCCCTCAGGAAGGGGGGCCGAACACCTGATCATCATCGCCTTTGTTATCCAGTTCTGGTCAAAGAGCGGCTCTTTAGAATGATGCCATGATAAGTGAAAGGATAGTAGGTTCGGCATGGGATTACTTACTTGGGCAGCAGGGCGGTTGCAGCTCAGGCCCACGTCCTCGGTGGTGTCCGAACACTCTATTTGGGGACCGAAGAACAATTTGTACATCTCTTCGTGCGTCATGCCGAGGAAATGCTGAATAACTCACGGTCCTTCCGGGTTGAATTCCCACATGCGGAGGGGCCGACGTTTGCAAGGTTGGACTCGATGAACCAGCATAACTTGCATTACCATAACCAGACTGAAGTCTCCCTCGAAGAGATCTCGGATACGGCTCTGCAGAATTGGCACATCCTTGGTTGGACCCTAGCTCGGCCCCCTGCTGATACATGACATCAGTTGTGGTGGGGGGGCCGAGCAGAAGGCGGGGGCAGCTACCCACTTGGCACTTCAGGGAGCTGTGATGTAAAACCACTCCTGCTGCCACAACCCGGACACCTCTGGGAAGGAACCCTCTGGCCATGGAGCATCGGCGATCTTGCTTATTGAAGCACCTCCACACGCTGCGTGCTGCCCCTCGATCGTCTTCGGTTTCACATCGAAGGTCTTGAGCCACAGGCCGAAGTGAGGGCTAATGCGGAGGAAGGCCACACATACGACAATAAATGACGAGATGTGAAGAAGGGAATCCGGGGCCAGATGATGAAAATCCAGCCTGTAATAGAACATAAGACCCCTAACAAAGGGATCCAGAGCGAGGCCTAGCCCTCGAAGGAAGTGGGAGACGAACACAACGCTCTCGTTGGGTTCGGGAGTAGGGACGACCTACCCTTGGGTGGGCAGCCTATGCGGAATTTCGGCGGTCAGATATCTGGCCTCCCTCAACTTCTTGATGTCCTCCTCTATGATGGAGGAAGGCATCCACCGACCTTGAAGGTTGGATCCGGACATAGTTGAAGGTCTGAAGCACCTGACCTGAGCTTTGGGTGCTAGAACTCGAGGCGGGAGAGGGATTCGATTGAGCACGGGAGGGAAAAAAGAAAAAGCCTCGTCCCCTTTATAAAGAGGGTGAATATCAGGCCTCCTCCTTGTGGCCGTTTGGGACTTACCTAAGATCTAGGAGTCATACCAACAGTCACGGTTGGGTTACCCATGTTTGTATTGATGAGAATCCCGTGATAAGGGGGACACGATCTCTGATTTGACAAGACGTGTCAAGAAAACCGCCTCGCGTTATGTGCGGAGCTGGTTGAGGGAAACGGTTTGAATAATGACCGGGTCATGGCGTGATGTCATGCTGTCAAAACGTGTTAGCAGATTAGATTTGTGGTAATATTATTCTCTCTACAGTGGTATGTGGAACTTATTTTGCAGGGTCGGACACTGTCCTTGTATTCAAACTCTTCCATGGTGTATTCAGAGGAGGAACCCGCCTTGCAATGCCGAAGACAACACTGTGAGCCGAACTCATCGTCATTGAAGCCTGGTTCAGGGGCTACTGAGGGAGTCCTGGATTAGGGGGTCTCCGAACAGCCGGACTATATCCTTTGGCCAGACTGTTGGACTATGAAGGTACAAGATTGAAGACTTCGTACCGTGTCCGGATGGGACTCTACTTGGCGTGGAAGGCAAGCTAGGCAATACGGATATATATATATATATCTCCACCTTTGTAACCGACCTTGTGTAACCTAGCCCCCTCCGGTGTCTATATAAACCGGAGGGTTTTAGTTCGTAGGACAACATACAATCATACCATAGGCTAGCTTCTAGGGTTTAGCCTCTTTGATCTTGTGGTAGATCAACTCTTGTAATACTCATATCATCAAGAACAATCAAGCAGGACGTAGAGTATTACCTCCATCCACTAGTAGAAAAAGGGTCAAATGTGAAGCACATTAGTGCCGGTTTCAATTTGAGCCGGCACTAATGTGTCCATTAGTGTCGGTTCCGATGGCTAGGCGGGCGGACATCATTAGTACCGGTACGTGGTGAACCTTTAGCACCGGTTCGTGCCACGAACCGGTACTAAAGTGAGTGGCGGCAGGATGTTGTCAGTCCGGGGCCCCTCCAGCATCTTTAGTACCAGGTCGTATCACGAACCGGTACTAAAGGTCGTCCTACATAGACCCTTCGTCCACCCGAGCTCGCTCTGTTCTTCCCCTTTCCCCTCTCCTCTCTGTTCTTTTCCCTCTTCCTCTCAAGCTCATCACACATTTTGCCCAAAATTTGTCAAGATTTGAAGGCCCCCATCCATTCAAATGATCACAAAGGTTAGCAACTTTGTCCTTTCATCTCTCATTGCTAGATTAGCTCGTGCAATGCTTTATATAGTGATTGATTTTTGAGTTTAATAATTTGGGAGTTATTATATATATGTGCTAGTATTTGATTTATATGCAATTTGAGGTCAAAAATAACACTTAGTTTGCATATGTAGGTGTGGTTTACTTAGTGCCTTCTAAATCTCCGTCGTAACCACCGTCGATCGCCCACAACGTCCCGTCGCCGGCACCACCTTGTGGTGAGCCTCTTGTTCATGAAGTTTTATATAAAAAATTGATGTTTGTGTGATTTGGATATATACTTACTCGTATAATTATCTTACCCATACGATGTTTGTTATACATAGTGCCATGGTTTTGATATCCGTCCCCGTCGGCCCTCGTCCGGGTTATGATTTGGATGTGGTATATTCTCTTTTAAAACTATTCATTGCATTTCGTGTTTATGACAAATTATGCCCATCAAGTTGACATAGATATTTGTATGTAGGAGGTAGTTGAACCGGAAATTCCAACCGACCCTATTGTCGAGAGGTTAAATTAGTTGAAAGAGAAAATGAGGATTTGAAGGAAAAATATAAAAGAATTGAGGGGGAGAAGATGGAATTGGAGTTGCATGTTGCCGATGTCGTCGATGATCACAAGATTAAGATGGAGAAAATGCACTTGAAGATTAGAAAGATTAGAAAATATGCCATTCATAGTGAGGCTTGGTATCATTATGTTGTTGTATCAATTGTTACCTTAGTTGCGATCTCGATCGCATTTGTTGTTGCATTTAAATTCTTTAGCTAGAGAGTTATTATGAACTTTATGTATTGTATTAATTTGGTGTTTTCGGTGTTGTGTATTGAAGATGAGTCGGCAATGGATGTACGATGACCGATGCTCTCCCGAGTTCATTAATGGTGTGCGTACTTTTCTGCTTGCGGCTGAGGCAAACAAGTGGGCGGATGGTTTTATACCTTGTCCATGTGTTGGCTGTAAGAATGGTCACAATTACTCTATGTCCACATGTTTGAGTCCGGTTTCATGCCCCACTATAATGTTTGGACCAAGCATGGAGAAAGAGGGGTTATGAAGGAAGACAATGAAGAAGAAGAGGACGACGACAGCTATCCTGGCCATGGGTTCCCTGAATATGATGATACAACAATGAGGGAAGAAGTTGAGCCGGTAATGCGAGAAGAAGCTGAGCCGGCAATGCGGGAAGAAGATGAAGAAGAGGCATCAGATGAGCCCGTTGATGATCTAGGTCGGGCATTGCCGATGCAAAGAGAAACTGCGCAAGTGATTTGGAGAAGAAGAAGTTGGAGCGCATGTTAGAGGATCACAAAAAATTGTTGTACCCGAATTGCGTAGGTGACAAGAAAAAGTTGGGCACCACACTGGAATTGCTACAATGGAAGGCAGAGAATGGTGTATCTGACAAGGAATTTGGAAAGTTGCTGGTAATGATAAAGAATATGCTTCCAGAGGACAACGAATTTCATGAGAGTATGTACGAAGCAAAGAAGGCTGTCTGCCCTCTAGGGTTAGAGGTGCAGAAGATATATGCATGCCCTAATGATTGCATCCTCTACCGCGGTGAGTACGGGTATTTGAACGCTTGCCCGGTATGCGGTGCATTGCGCTATAAGATCAACCGCAATGACCCTGGTGATGTCGAGGGCGAGCGCCCCAGGAAGAAGATTCTTGCCAAGGTGATGTGGTATGCTCCTATAATACCACGGTTGAAACGTTTGTTCCAAAACAAAGAGCATGCCAAGGCGATGCGATGGCACAGAGAAGACCGTAAGAAAGACAGAAAGTTGAGAGTACCTGCTGACAGGTCGCAGTGGAGAAAAATCAAAAGAAAGTACGGGAAGGAGTTTGCAGATGATACAAGGAACGTATGGTTTGGTCTAAGCGCAGATGGCATTAATCTTTTGGGGAGCAGAGCAACAACCATAGCACCTGGCCTGTGACTCTATGTTTGTATAACCTTCCTCCTTGGTTGTGCATGAAGCAGAAGTTCATTATGATGCCAGTGCTCATCCAAGGCCCTAAGCAACCCGGCAACGACATTGATGTGTACCTAAGGCCATTAGTTGAAGAACTCTAACAACTATGGAATGGAACAGGTGTACATGTGTGGGATGAGCACATGGGGTAAGAATTTGACCTAAAGGCGTTGTTGTTCGTGACCATCAATGATTGGCATGCTCTCAGTAACCTTTCAGGACAGACAAACAAGGGATACCACGCATGCACGCACTGTTTGGACGATACCGACAATATATATTTGGCTAATTGTAAGAAGAATGTGTACCTAGGACATCGTCGATTTCTTCCGAGCAGGCATCCCGTAAGAAAGAAAGGCAAGCATTTCAAAGGTGAGGCGGATCACCGGACGAAGCCTCGCCACCGTACTGGTGCTGATGTACATGATATGGTCAAGGATTTGAAGGTGGTCTTTGGAAAGGGTCCTGGTGGACAACCTGTTCCGAATGACGCTGACGGGCGCGCACCCATGTGGAAGAAGAAATCTATATTTTGGGACCTGCCCTATTGGAAAGACCTAGAGGTCCGCTCCGCAATCGACGTGATGCACGTGACGAAGAATCTTTGTGTGACCCTGCTTGGCTTCTTGGGCGTTTATGGGAAGACAAAAGATACACCTGAGGCATGGGAGAACCAGCAACGTATGCACGGAAAAGACGGCATGCATCGGGGTCATGCAAGCTACGCTCTTACCAAAGAAGAGAAGGAAATATTCTTTGAATGCCTGATCAGTATTAGGGTACTGTCTGGCTTCTCGTCGAATATAAAGGGAATAATAAACATGGCAGAGAAAAAGTTCCAGAACCTAAAGTCTCATGACTTCCACATGATTATGACGCAACTACTTCTAGTTGCATTGAGGAGGCTTCTACCGGAAAATGTTCGATTAGCCATTGTGAAGCTATGTGCATTCCTCAATGCAATCTATCAGAAGGTAATTGATTTGGTGCAATGTCTTGTCAGTTTGAGTTGGTGTTCCCACCATCCTTCTTCAACATCATGACGCACGTCCTAGTTCACCTATGCGAAGAGATTAACATTTTGGGTCTTGTATTTCTACACAATACGTTCCCCTTTGAGAGGTTCATGGGAGTCTTAAAGAAATATGTTCATAACCGTGCAAGGCCAGAAGGAAGCATCTCCAAGGGCCATGAAAATGAGGAGGTCATTGAGTTTTTTATTGACTTTATTCCTGACCTTAAGCCGATTGGTGTTCCTGAATCGTGGCATAAGGGCAGACTGGATGGAAAAGGCACGCTAGGAGGGGAACAAATAATATGTATGGATGGACATTCTCTCACTGAAGCACACTACACAGTTCTACAGAATTGCGCCTTGGTGGCTCCGTATATGGATGAACACAAGAATTTGCTACGCTCCAAACACCCGGAGCGGTCTGATGACTGGATTACACGTGAACAAACCAGGAGTTTCGCCAGCTGGTTGCAGACACGTGCCATGCATGACGCCTCTATTGAAGATGACATGTACTTGCTGTCCCAGTTACCATCTTCGAATATAATGACTTTCAAAGGGTACGAGCTAAATGGTAATACATTTTACACGATCACCCAAGATAAGAAGAGCACCAACCAAAACAGTGGTGTCCGCTTTGATGCAGAAACCAAGACGGGAAAGGAAACATATTATGGTTATATACAGGACATATGGGAACTTGACTATCGACGTGGTTTGAAGGTCCCTTTGTTTCGGTGCAAATGGGTCAATATGACACGAGGCGGGGTAACAGAAGACCCGCAGTACGGAATGACAACAGTGGATCTCAAAAATCTTGCGTATGCAGACGAACCATTCGTCCTAGCCAATGATGTGGCACGGGTTTTCTATGTGAAGGACATGTCTACCAAGCCGAGAAAAAGAAAAGATAAGGAAGTGAATGCATCGTACGATGAGCCAAAGCGGCACATAGTTCTTTTTGGGAAGAGAAACATCGTGGGAGTGGATGACAAGACAGACATGTCAAGAGATTATGAAAAGTTTGATGAAATTGCTCCATTCACAGTGAATATTGACCTAGCATCCAGTTAAATGATGAAGATTTTCCATGGCTACAGCACAAAGGGACACACGCGAAGAAAAAGATTCACACCCAAAGATCTGGGATGTGATCGGATTCACTATCATCACTTTCTTCTGCGTTTCACACCCAGGAGGGAATCTCTGTAATAGTTAGGGTAGCTAGTTATGTGTTTTAGCATTTGAAACACGAAGAAATTTTATGTGCAAGCAAATTCTTTCATGCATTTACTGATTTTTTCAGCTAAATGACCCTGAAATTGAAAAGCATTTCAAATGAACTCGGAAAAGGTTGAAACTTGGCATGGTATCATAATTTCACCCACATAGTATGTGCAAAAAAGTAGAGAGGGTTACCGCAAAAACTAGATGCACTTCGTGTACAAAATGGACAATCTCTTTCGAAGTATCAGGGTTTTGGACGAAAACTCATCCGTTACAAAGGCATTTCATTTTTTAAATAACCTAAGCATTACCAAATTGAATATAATGATAAAACACACTAATATTAAACATAAGAAAAAAGAATCACTGAAAAATCTATTTTCAAAGTTAAGTTATTCACAAACTAGTGATTCACACAAATTTCCAATAATTCAAAATTTAAACTATTCAAATTTGTAAACTACCAGTACTAACAGAAAGTTTGTAATTTTTTGTACCTAAAGCAAAAATATTCACAAAGAAACTCTAAATACAGCAAAAAAACAACTCAAAAATAAATAAAGCAAAAAATAAGAAAAAAAAAGCCCACCTACTGCGCCACAGCGGCCTACATACGACTAGAAACCCAACCTGTTGTTGGGCCAGGATGTAGGCCCACAAAGGCCCAGTAGGCCCACAGGGAAGCACAGAACATTTAGGCCCAGTAGGCCTGCTTTGGAGAGGAGCTCGAGGGAGCTACCGCACTGGGGCTTATAAACCAGTGCGGACGCCCCTTGGCTAGCGAGGTGGGAGTAAACATGACGCACCGCACATGCACCAGTGCACCCCCTTTAGTATCGGGTGGTGGCTCAAACCGGTACTAAAGGGGAGGGTCTTTAGTACCGGTTGGAGCCACCAACCGGTACTAAAGGTTGTTCTATATAAGAAAACACTTCAAAAAATTTGTCAGTTTCTCATCTCTCCCTCTTCTTCTTTCTCCTCTGCCCCGTCGCCGCCGCCCCTCGTCGCCGCCCCCGTCGCCGACCCCGTCGCCGTCCGTCGCCGTCACCGTCCCCGTCCCCGTCGTCCCCGTCGCCGCGCCGCGCCCCGCCCCG
>NC_057803.1:213091266-213097607 GCF_018294505.1 Triticum aestivum | reverse complement strand
GGCCCGTCCCCGTCCCCGTCGTCGTCGCCCCGTCCCCGTTGTCGCCACCCCGTCCCCGTCACCATCTCCGTCCCCGTCCCATCGGCGCCCCCTGTCGTCGCGCCTCGTCGGTGAGCTCCTGCCCCGGCCGCCATGTACCACACACACACACACATTGTTATAGAAATGTTAGCAATCTTTCTGTTTTTTAGTTATAGAATTATTAGAAATGTTAGTTATATAGAAATGTTTTTTAGTTATAGAAATATTAGAAATGTTAGTTATATAGAAATGTTAGTTATATAGAAATATTAGAAATGTTAGTTATATAGAAATGTTTTTTAGTTATAGAAATATTAGAAATGTTAGTTTTAGTTATAAAATTTAGAATTTGCATATATGAAATCACAATCCATCATTTAAAAAATGTTACTTTACTTTGGCGGCATATAGTATTTGTTGTCGATGATGCCCGGTCCGCATCCTTGCCGTCAACCCGTTCGCGATGACGTCCTGCTTCAGAGGACCCATGTCTGGGACTCGGCTCCGCCAGGCTGGCACTGGGAGTTGCTACCTTCAGGGGCGCGACGCTTGGTGAGGAACCCGGCCCCGGGTCCCGTCGTCGACCCTCATCTCCTTTGGGGGCATTCGCGTGGGCCACTTTCGGTGCGGAGGGAGCCGGCCCCGCCGGAGGTGGTACGTCGTCGTGTCAGGGAGGAGGACGAGCACGTCCATCGCTACATGGCTGCTATGGACGTCAGGTTCTCCAATACCTGGCAGGTTCTTTGGGGAGATCACCCGAGCTATGATCCAGTGATGGTTCCTTCACTTTGGTTGTCCACCGCCTAGATTACTCTTTAGTATTCGATCTTTATTAGCTAGCTAGCTAGCTAGTGATGTATTCGATATATAATATTCGAGATTATATATATTATTCGAGACGATGTATTAGAGATTATATCTATTATCCGAGACGACGTATTCGAGATTATATTCGATGATGCTTATTATGTACTATGATTGATTCCGTTTTTCCTTATTAATTGATTGCATCCATGCATTGTAATTTGAATATATTTCTTTTGGATTAGTTAAATAAAACCTATGGCGGACAATACCGGCAGAGAGGGAGAAGAGGCCCTGTTCAATATCATACGCAATCCTCGCGGGCTGGATGATGATCAGAATGAAGAAGATTATGACGGCTCCGAATATCTAAACAACACCGGGGAGGGTGATATGATATTCGATCGCGACGACCGAATTGTTGAAGTCATGAACTATGAACATGACGAAGAAAATGTTGATCTTGAAACAACAAAGACCGGCGAGGTATATATATTTATATAAGCAGGGATCTGGTGATCATCACATGTTTTAAATGACTTGAAGATATATTAACGAATCGATCGTTCTTCTTTCAACCATCCAGATCAAGAAAATCTTCAGGCAATAGGAAACGAGGCCCGAACAAAAAGTTGAAGGAGGGCGTAAAGTACAATATCGAGGCCATCAAACCTAATGGCAAACCATTAGCGCCTAAGAAGATTGCGGACAAGTTCATTCATTAGTGCGGAGTTCTTGTGAAGGACCAACTCCCGATCTCCCTTCAAGAATGGAGAGATCCAGCAAAGCCACGTCCAGGAGTTACTTTTGTCGACGACAGATAAAAACTTCTGTGTTGGGAAACGCTCATGGAACATTTCACCCTACCAGATCATTTCACAGATGCAGATGTGGAGGAAGTCAAGGACGCTGCTCTTAGGAAGATGGCGGTTGCATTCAACAACCACAAGAATCGTGAATGGGACAAGTACGTCAAGGGAGGAAGGAAGACTTCAGTATTCGAGGGAACACTAGAGAAGAAAAGTGCTCATTGGGACGATTTCGTGAAATTCAAGGATTCAGAATTATCTAAGGAACGGTCGAGAATAAACAAGGACAATGCCGCAAAAAGGATAAGTTCCATAAGCTGGGGCCAGGTGGCTATGCGGTGGGAATGCCTAAGTGGGATAAGTCTGAGAAAGAGATGGAGGATGCAGGTGTCACTGCAGAAACATTGAGCTGGCCCCCCAGGTGCAGGAATTGGTTCTATGCGCATGGGGGGAGTTGGACCCGAAGACAGGCAAAGTTTCGAAGAAGGCATGTCTGGACGGAGCCGAAGATAAGCTACTTGTTGCAATAGAAGAGGCTCGATCAGGGGTGTTCCAGCCCAACAGAGAGAACGACGAGCTTACGCGTGCCCTGGGAAATCCTGAACACCTGGGAAGAACACGAGGCAAGGGCTCTATTCCGTGGTATGAGGGGTTTTCCGACTGGAACGCCGACTACAGAACCCGTGCGAGAAAGAAGATTGCGGAGGAGAAGAAAGAGGAAGATGGAGGAGGAGCAGAGGAAGCTGGACTATGAACGCCTTCAAGGCCTAGAATATGCTTCCAGAGGACAACGAATTTCATGAGAGTATGTACGAAGCAAAGAAGGCTGTCTGCCCTCTAGGGTTAGAGGTGCAGAAGATATATGCATGCCCTAATGATTGCATCCTCTACCGCGGTGAGTACAGGTATTTGAACGCTTGCCCGGTATGCGGTGCATTGCGCTATAAGATCAACCGTGATGACCCTGGTGATGTCGAGGGCGAGCGCCCCAGGAAGAAGATTCTTGCCAAGGTGATGTGGTATGCTCCTATAATACCACGGTTGAAACGTTTGTTCCAAAACAAAGAGCATGCCAAGGTGATGCGATGGCACAGAGAAGACCGTAAGAAAGACGGAAAGTTGAGAGTACCTGCTGACAGGTCGCAGTGGAGAAAAATCAAAAGAAAGTACGGGAAGGAGTTTGCAGATGATACAAGGAACGTATGGTTTGGTCTAAGCGCAGATGGCATTAATCGTTTTGGGGAGCAGAGCAACAACCATAGCACCTGGCCTGTGACTCTATGTTTGTATAACCTTCCTCCTTGGTTGTGCATGAAGCGGAAGTTCATTATGATGCCAGTGCTCATCCAAGGCCCTAAGCAACCCGGCAACGACATTGATGTGTACCTAAGGCCATTAGTTGAAGAACTCTAACAACCATGGAATGGAACAGGTGTACGTGCGTGGGATGAGCATATGGGGGAAGAATTTGACCTAAAGGCGTTGTTGTTCGTGACCATCAATGATTGGCATGCTCTCAGTAACCTTTCAGGACAGACAAACAAGGGATACCACGCATGCACGCACTGTTTGGACGATACCGACATTATATATTTGGCTAATTTGAAGAAGAATGTGTACCTAGGACATCGTCGATTTCTTCCGAGCAGGCATCCCGTAAGAAAGAAAGGCAAGCATTTCAAAGGTGAGGCGGATCACCGGACGAAGCCTCGCCACCGTACTGGTGCTGATGTACATGATATGGTCAAGGATTTGAAGGTGGTCTTTGGAAAGGGTCCTGGTGGACAACCTGTTCCGAATGACGCTGACGGGCGCGCACCCATGTGGAAGAAGAAATCTATATTTTGGGACCTTCCCTATTGGAAAGACCTAGAGGTCCGCTCCGCAATCGACGTGATGCACGTGACGAAGAATCTTTGTGTGACCCTGCTTGGCTTCTTGGGCGTGTATGGGAAGACAAAAGATACACCTGAGGCATGTGAGAACCAGCAACGTATGCACGGAAAAGACGACATACATCGGGGTCATGCAAGCTATGCTCTTACCAAAGAAGAGAAGGAAATATTCTTTGAATGCCTGCTCAGTATTAGGGTAACGTCTGGCTTCTCGTCGAATATAAAGGGAATAATAAACATGGCAGAGAAAAAGTTCCAGAACCTAAAGTCTCATGACTTCCACATGATTATGACGCAACTACTTCTAGTTGCATTGAGGAGGCTTCTACCGGAAAATGTTCGATTAGCCATTGTGAAGCTATGTGCATTCCTCAATGCAATCTATCAGAAGGTAATCGATCCAGAAATCATACCAAGGTTAGATAATGATTTGGTGCAATGTCTTGTCAGTTTGAGTTGGTGTTCCCACCATCCTTCTTCAACATCATGACGCACGTCCTAGTTTACCTATGCGAAGAGATTAACATTTTGGGTCCTGTATTTCTACACAATATGTTCCCCTTTGAGAGGTTCATGGGAGTCTTAAAGAAATATGTTCATAACCGTGCTAGGTCAGAAGGAAGCATCTCCAAGGGCCATGAAAATGAGGAGGTCATTGAGTTTTTTATTGACTTTATTCCTGACCCTAAGCCGATTGGTGTTCCTGAATCGCGGCATAAGGGTAGACTGGATGGAAAAGGCACGCTAGGAGGGGAACAAATAATATGTATGGATGGACATTCTCTCACTGAAGCACACTACACAGTTCTACAGAATTGCGCCTTGGTGGCTCCGTACATGGATGAACACAAGAATTTGCTACGCTCCAAACACCCGGAGCGGTCTGATGACTGGATTACACGTGAACAAACCAGGAGTTTCGCCAGCTGGTTGCAGACACGTGCCATGCATGACGCCTCTATTGAAGATGACATGTACTTGCTGTCCCAGTTACCATCTTCGAATATAATGACTTTCAAAGGGTACGAGCTAAATGGTAATACATTTTACATGATCACCCAAGATAAGAAGAGCACCAACCAAAATAGTGGTGTCCGCTTTGATGCAGAAACCAAGACGGGAAAGGAAACATATTATGGTTATATACAGGACATATGGGAACTTGACTATCGACGTGGTTTGAAGGTCCCTTTGTTTCGGTGCAAATGGGTCAATATGACACGAGGCGGGGTAACAGAAGACCCGCAGTACGGAATGACAACAGTGGATCTCAAAAATCTTGCGTATGCAGACGAACCATTCGTCCTAGCCAATGATGTGGCACGGGTTTTCTATGTGAAGGACATGTCTACCAAGCCGAGAAAAAGAAAAGATAAGGAAGTGAATGCATCGTACGATGAGCCAAAGCGGCACATAGTTCTTTTTGGGAAGAGAAACATCGTGGGAGTGGATGACAAGACAGACATGTCAGGAGATTATGAAAAGTTTGATGAAATTGCTCCATTCACAGTGAATATTGACCCGAGCATCCAGTTAAATGATGAAGATTTTCCATGGCTACGGCACAAAGGGACACACGCGAAGAAAAAGATTCACACCCAAAGATCTGGGATGTGATCGGATTCACTATCATCACTTTCTTCTGCGTTTCACACCCAGGAGGGAATCTCTGTAATAGTTAGGGTAGCTAGTTATGTGATTTAGCATTTGAAACACGAAGAAATTTTATGTGCAAGCAAATTCTTTCATGCGTTTACTGATTTTTTCAGCCAAATGACCCTGAAATTGAAAAACATTTCAAATGAACTCGGAAAAGGTTGAAAGTTGGCATGGTATCATAATTTCACCCACATAGTATGTGCAAAAAAGTAGAGAGGGTTACCGCAAAAACTAGATGCACTTCGTGTACAAAATGGACAATCTCTTTCGAAGTATCAGGGTTTCGGACAAAAACTCATCCGTTACAAAGGCATTTCATTTTTTAAATAACCTAAGCATTACCAAATTGAATATAATGATAAAACACACTAATATTAAACATAAGAAAAAAGAATCACTGAAAAATCTATTTTCAAAGTTAAGTTATTCACAAACTAGTGATTCACACAAATTTCCAATAATTCAAAATTTAAACTATTCAAATTTGTAAACTACCGGTACTAACAGAAAGTTTGTAATTTTTTGTACCTAAAGCAAAAAATATTCACAAAGAAACTCTAAATACAGCAAAAAAACAACTCAAAAATAAATAAAACTAAAATAAATAAAGCAAAAAATAAGAAAAAAAAGCCCACCTAGTGCGCCACAGCGGCCTGCATACGACTAGAAACCCAACCTGTTGTTGGGCCAGGATGTAGGCCCGCAAAGGCCCAGTAGGCCCACAGGGAAGCACAGAACATTTAGGCCCAGTAGGCCTGCTTTGGAGAGGAGCTCGAGGGAGCTACCGCACTGGGGCTTATAAACCAGTGCGGACGCCCCTCGGCTAGCCAGGTGGGAGTAAACATGACGCACCGCACCTGCACCAGTGCACCCCCTTTAGTATCGGGTGGTGGCTCAAACCGGTACTAAAGGGGAGGGTCTTTAGTACCGGTTGGAGCCACCAACCGGTACTAAAGGTTGTTCTATATAAGAAAACACTTCAAAAAATTTGTCAGTTTCTCATCTCTCCCTCTTCTTCTTTCTCCTCTGCCCCGTCGCCGCCGCCCCTCGTCGTCGTCCCCGTCGCCGTCCGTCGCCGTCGCCGTCACCGTCCCCGTCCCCGTCGTCCGCGTCGCCGCACCGCGCCCCGCCCCGTCCTCCCGTCGTCCCCGCC
>NC_057803.1:211440931-211461365 GCF_018294505.1 Triticum aestivum | reverse complement strand
TTCTTTGCCGATCTCGATTGTGGTTTTTCATCTAAGTATGTGGTGATGAATAATGCAAAATTTTATTAGCTTCGATGCCATGCTATACATAGTGATTTAAATAACTTGTGTTTCTTATACTAGAAAGTAATTCAGAATATGTTTCTGTTTCAATTAGAGCCTTGATGTAGACAAGGATTGTGTGGTTGTACTTGTCACTCGCTATGAGGCAGATGACCTGAATATATGCACTGGGAAAATAGAGTTCTTAGGTTGTTGGATCATGGAAGCCATTCGTGCTTATACCGATGTCGAGTTGTATTCCAGCCTCACTATTGTCAGGCGTGTTGTCTAGGGTGTACTGAAGCACCAGAAGTTCAAAGCTACTCCTTCATTTGTGAGGCATACTGTTCTTGTCAAGCTTACGCAGGATGATGATGTGGCATGCCTCCACAAACAAGTTTATGAGTGGCAAGGCCACAAGGTTATCTTCATGAAGGTTCACAGGATTGAGCTGCTGCCGGACATCCTCGATGATGTTCATGGCAAGGTCCGTCTTGTGTCCAGCACAAATTAGATCGAGGCATGAAATTGTTGCCCCAACTAGTGTTTAATACTAGTTTGGATTGCGTCTACTTATCCGAACCTTGCCTATTATCAAACCCTTTGGGGCTAGCACTCTGTTTGAATCCGTCTATGGGAACTGCTGCTACTTTTGTGTGCCCGTGAATCATGTGAAAACCATTGTAATTGTTGCCGAAACAGATGCGTCCTCACTAGTTTTTTCATGAATATGGCATGGTAAGACATAAGTTGTCATGGTTTATCATACGAGCAGTGTGTGTTTGATGAAATAGAGTGCTCGTTCGAGAACTGTGTGCCGACATATACATAAGTACTTGTAAATACTGTTGGTGCCACCCTACTTGTAAGCAGTTGTGCAAAACACGGCACATTGGCTCAACTCGCTTCAACACTAGGCTATCGACCAGCTAACAATCAATAATCTCATGTCTGACATATAAGCAACTATGTATCTTGTTACAGTGGTTCATGCAGTTAACTGAGGCCACAGTGTAAATTCCAAACGTTCATGTGGAACACTCACATACTCGGCTTCATAAAAATGTGAAAAGCATAAGTTAAGCAACTTTATACATCTCAATGATTCATAGAACATAACAAACATATACTAGTTCACATCAAAAGACAAAGTTGTGAGAAGGTTTACAAATCAGGAAAAAAACAAGCAAGGCTTCTCTGAGCAAAGGGCCTCCCAGCAGGCTTAAATATCCTCGAGTTCACTCTGGTTTTTTCTTGTTGCCACCATCCAGGGTTAGGTTCTCTCATTCCAGAATAACCAATTATAATTGTGTTCTTAGCTGGAATGTTGAACTGAACCACCTAGTGTACTGACCAGCTGAAATTCTTGTGCATTCCACTAAATTTAAGCACCACTATTTGCAGAAATAAGCAGTCCACAATGCCTCTTGTCCATGCACCTGTCCCAAAAACCTCTATGCAGTCGTGCCGGCTAGTCCTCGGTCCATGGATCAACTCATAGAAAGTGCATTCCGGACTAGGATGCAGTTGTTTTCGCTCGTCCCTACACTGCAATCCGGAAGTAAAACGTATGGATTAGCTTCTTTTAGATTGCGTTGGTCATTCTACCTAGTTACTACCAATGTAGGAATACCTGGAACACTGGTGGTTAGTGGACGGCAGCTAGGAATAGCCATCTAATTTTGTGCAGTTGTACTAAAACTGAGGTGTGCACTTTTAATTACACGGATAGAAACGATATGGAGACAGACATCCCTATTTGCGCAAATACAAAATACGGTTATTTAAACAGTGACAGATATTTGCAGTGTGTATGATGAACAGCAACATCAATTGTGTTATAATTGGCACTACATTGACAGTATGAAAGTGCCCTTAAGTAAGTAGCATCACATCACATCAACACTGCCACTAGATTAACATGCAGAACAATAGCATTAGTATTATTGTCATGAGAGTAGCACATGGTCAATAAATGTGCAATCAAATTTATGCAGTTCCACTGGGATGAAGCAATGTTAGCGGTGTGAGATTTAAGTGTAACTGCAAAAACACAATTCATGGGAAATGAAGCAAGACAGAAGCACTTCATAAAATGGTGGTGGCATTGCTTCAATTTATCGGCGGCACTAGACTAATACTTATAGTGACATTAGGTGGCATTGCTTAATGCTTCCTGTGATTTTACAATAATGGTAGCGATGTGGGCGTATGGACAGCAGGGGCATAAAGTGGTGAGGCAAATGTGGTTGCCGAGAGCAGCAAACACTCAGGCAGCATGTTTGTATTTGTCCCATTTTTTATCTCCTCAGCGACATTTTCCTATGTGAGCATAGGAAATCTAGACCCGCTCATTCTCATTTGCGTTGTCCCCCTACACCCCTCACTTTCTTTCCTTTTTCAACCAAGAGACAGGTCCACTTCCCCCACCCTTCGCCATCCACCATGCCTTCTTCACCTTTTCAACCAATAGACCAGTTGGGTAGCCAGTATCTACTACTTTCCCCCATTTCCTCTTAGAACCAAGTCCTAGATTCATGCTACAGCTTTCCCAGTTTCTTCCCTGTTTGAACCAACTCTTAGATTCGACTGTATGAACTAGCTTTACCTCTAATAATAGTAAAGTCTAGGTGGCTTTGGAATAGCCAACGGAAGTAGAAAAAGATCCACACGCAGCCACGTGGGGAGCTGGGGAAGTAGAGCAAGGCAGGTTTAGAAGGAATATATACCTGAGGTTCGTCGGCATGTGGCAAAGACGGCGTCGGGAGGCCGCATCTTGGCCAGAATACCGCAGGGAGGAAGAAGGGTTCAGAGGCCCTCCCAAGCAGGCGCGGCCACCGATCGGGACACGCGGGCAGCCGTTGGTCTCCTCCGTCACCGCCGACGACAGCGTGAACGATGCACCTACACCCCTGCCCCGGTCAAGGTGGTTCGACCAGATTTGTGACCAGCCATGAGTAGAGAGAGAGTGTGGCCACCTATGTCTTGCTTAGATCTGGAGAGCATGAGAGAGTGAAAGAGTGGAACCCTAGTAAAGCAAGTGCTAAGGCTCCTGCTTATATATATAGTGGAGTGATTTTGTTGTATCTGCTTCAAAAAAATGTGCTCCTATGTGTACCCACGAGTGGGTGTGATTGAACTAGTGCGTGCGTGCACTACTTCTTTTCGTGAGAGTACAATATACTATGCCCAAAGAACGTTCGCCACAAGAGTAATAGTATAAGTGTGTGACGTGTGAGCTAAAATAGAAGGTGCACAACGTCTTTTGTTTTTTAGAAGTTCTAAGGGTAGGGTGTGAAGAGCACATATGTGTGTGACGTCTACCTGCAGATAGACGGTGGCTGAGAGAGGACTCGGGAGAGTCATGACTCGTGAGGGTGCGTGTGTGCGTGAGAGAGAGGGGGCACGTATCAATGCAATGCATGTGTCCGTAAATCATTATCCGACAAACGTTCACCACAAGCCATTTCCTGACGAATGCTGTAAGAACCATTACATCGGCATCCGACAGTGTCAGTTTTTCCATGTCATTTAACAGAGCAGGCACTCCTCCTACACAGAAATCTTCCATGTGAGCGTTAGCAAGTGCCATATGCTCCTCCCTCCGTTCCAAAATGCAGTCCATATAGCTTTATTCAAAATTCTAACCTCACAAACTTTTACCGAGTTTTCGTGTACCAAAATGAACATATAGAATACCCAGTATATATCATTTCATTCATGTTCGAGAGGTAACTATAAAGATGGAGGAGGAGTCTACAAAGAAATACCGCCGTATCACCTGCAGCAATTTCAACCATCCTTTCATGTGGAGGAATATCATAGGAACTCTATATGATATGATTTTATATGATTTGTTTCCTTTAGAGCCAATTGGTTCATAGGAATAGATTCATATACTCCACATTTCAAAGGAAATAAACATGATATCATTTTTATAGCTTTAGAGCCACTTGGTTCATATGAATGGATTCCTATACTCCCGTAATTTCAAAGGAAAATAAACATTAGCGTATATTCAATAGAAAAGTTCCTATGATGTGAACCAAATGACATCTCTTTTCAAATCCCTCCTCATAGGAATTGAGATACATGTCATCTCTAGATTCAATAGAGAAGTTCCTATGATGTGAACCAAATGACATCTCTTTTCCAATCCCTACTCATGGGAATTGAGATACATGTCATCTCTTTTCCTACAACTTCCATGTATACATCTTCTATTCCTAAATAGCTAGTAAAACCCACAAGTAGCTTTTTTCCTAGACATGCAACTATGGCACAAGAACACGTCATGCATGCAAGTCATAAATCACATTGTTTTTTCTACTCTATGTATGCAAGCACCACATCATCAATTCATGCATGTTACTCATAAGTTATTTCTTGCATTAAATTTTGCATTGACAATGTATGTGATGGTCACGTGCACACATATGTAGTTCACATTTACATTTTTATCAGAAATGCCATTCTTTTAACTGCAATTCATTTTTTCTCTTTGTACTCCCTCCGTCTAGGTGTGTAAGTCATCTTCCAAAAAACAAATAATCCCAAAACACTTTGGCACGGTACATTAACTCCCTCCTTGTTTCTTTTTTCATGACATATCAACCAATAAGAGATGTGGGCCGTGCATGCTTTCCCAAACCACAAGCACTTCTCCTTTGTTCTAGAATCTTCTGTATCATAATTGCCCAAACTTTTTTTTTCTAAATGAATTGTCATTATTTGTTTTTTAATCTATGCTTTATAATGCATAATCCCATGAATCTTAACCTCTTTATAAAACTAATTGATTTTGAATGAGATTGACTATAAGAACTGAATGAACATCTACATCATGCATATATGACTCAAAGTTTTACATGCTATACTGTGTACTTATTCATAATTTGGTTTCTAAATCTCATGCGTTCAGTGCATGTACCTTACTAGTTTTGAGTAGAGTAGCAAACTTCACGCGGCCATGGGTATATCAAAATGCAGGGCCCATGCACCATTGCCTTTCGGTCGAACCTACGTCCACAATTTTTTGTACGTATATCTCCACTGGTCCCCGAACCCAAAATGCTTCCTCATTCTCGTAAAACCAAGCGGCTCACACATATTAAGGTGTCGACTCGAACTCAATCCCTCTCCCGTTTATTACGACGTGGCCCTGCATGTCGTAGTACTCCTACAAACCCTACTGTCTCACGCATCATCGGTTTTCTTCAAGAGGACGAGGGAGAAGTGGATTTGTAGTGGAGGTGCTTTCAAAAAAAGGATTTGTAGTGGAGGCCCCTACCCTAGGGTGCCCTATGTAGCTGCCGCACGCATCACTGGGTTTTCTCTTTTGTTTATGCTCTTGCGCCCTAGAGTGAAATGATGGTTGCTTTGTCCGTCCAGCTTAATGCGGGAAGGTGGGGCTTTGTGATTTGACCCCTCATCGCTCATTTACTACTACTGTGGCACTACGACCGGGTGCCTCCAAGTCGAACCGTTGCTCCGAACTGTAATTTGGTGCATCGCACATGGAATAAGACGGTGGATGAGCGACATGTCAGCCAAAGGGGTCATGTTAAGTGTGTCACCATTTCGTGTGCGGACTGACCCTGCTTGAGTTGCTACGCCAACATGACAGGAGCAGCCTACCACTTGGTTTTGCTCCTCGGTGAATCCCAACTATATTGATCTAAAAAGATACGTACTATACTACCATCCCCGTCTCGGTTTATAGGGCACGCACATAGTTCTCGTTCATCCATTTGACTAACTAAATATGAGTTACCATGTCACAAAAAGTATATCATTTAATTCTTAAGAGGATGTAGTTTCTAAACATATATTGTTCATCACATATATCTCTACTCCTATAAAAGACTCAGTTGGTGATGATGGTGTGTCTGCCATCTGTCATTTCTGACCATTAGATCCACATCTAATGGTTGCGACGTAAGTTGTGGCATTTTTGCAACAATAGCCCACTTCTCTACTCTAATTTGAATAAAACCCCTTACTATCCTGAAAGCAACCACATCCCTCCCTCGACTCATCAAAACAACCTGAGAAATATATTTTCAGTGAAACATAATATATTTTTAGTGGTATATATGTATATCAAAACACGAGTGTTTTCTTTCAAGTTTGTGAACAAGTACTATTCAACTTTGGATCCATTGCAATGCACGGGCACATTGCTAGTAGCTAGTTAAATTCTTAACCTAGAACGATGTGCATGCCCTGTAAACTGATACAGAGGAAGTACTAGTAAAAATGAGGTGATTTTACTGAGCGATGGGTGGGGGAGCATGGCCTGTCATGCGGTCCCATGTGTCATGATGTACCAAGGCGATGCGTGTGTCCCTCTTGAGGCATAACAATGGCAGAAGCAATACTATACGTGGTTTTCTTGAAGGAGATGATGGCGAAGCAAAGTGTGAAATAATGGTTGATTCGTCCGTCTGGGAAGGTGCGGCATTGTGATTTGACGTCTCATTGCTCATTACTACTACTGGGGCGGTACAACTAGGGTGCGTCCCCCTTGCTGTTCTGCACTGTTAGTTGGTGCATGAAACATCGACCCAGTTTCTACATGTCCCACATGTTGGCGAGAGGAAGTACATAATTCATGAAAGCGAGCGTCGACGGAGGAGTACAAGACACGGCCTGGTTTTTGCTGCTTCGCACGATGCATCGATACAAACCTGGACTAAAAAAGGCGAGGGTGGGTCTTTTCCCGCGCGGTAGGTAGGGGAGTTTGGCATAGTCTGTTTGAGGCAATGAGGCAGGGAGGGAAACAGGCAAATAAAGGTTGAGCGACTTAGTTTTTGGAAAATCTGATTTTACTGAGTACGTACCCACTATGGAGGTAGTATACTACTTACTACTCCCTCCTTTCCGGTTTATAGGGCTTGTCTAAAAAACTTTGTTTTTCCGTATTATAAGTCTCAATTCTACTAGTAGTAGTAGTACCATCACATGTGGCCTGATGCAAGCATTGTCAAGAGAAAACTCACCAATGCATGTAGAAGTTCATGGAAATTTAGTGGTCATGCATGCATTCGTTTAAATTAATGCCTCGGTAAACATAACTTCTTGAGAAAAATGAGCCTACATTACTTGTGCAAACTACAAAATTAATTCCCCCACTCACCATCTACCTTGGTTGGAGAGATTTTGAAATTGAGCTATAAACTGGAAAGGAGGGAGTAGTAACATAGGCTAGGGTAGTTTGCTGCACCATGGACTCCAAGGAAATTGTTGTAGTAGTACTACTCCTATATACTACTCCAAGGAAATTGAGCCATAAACTGGAAAGGAGGGAGTACTACTAAAGGACATATATTCCAAACAATACGATAATCTCTCTAACCAAGGTAGGGACAAGGAGTAAACGGAGGGAGTAGTAAAAATTTCTCCTCGTCCCGCGAGCCACTGTGCGCGTGGGCGAGGGAGCAGGTGTAAGGCGTAGTACTACTACCTCCATCCTGGTTTATAGGTCACCTTTGTAGTTCGTGCCAAATTTTTACCAAATATTTAGCTAACAAAATGTTAATGCATGTCAACAAAAATTATATCGTTGGATTCGTATTTCAACATAGTTTTCAATGATATAATTTTTTTGTAACACGCACAAACGTTTTGTTAGTTCAATATATAGTCAAAATTTGACACAATATACAATGGGGACCAATAAACCAATATACAATGAGGAGTAGTAAGCAAGCTTCACCTCGTCCTATGAGCCACCGCGCATGTGGGCGGGGGAGACGGCGTAGTAAGCAAGCTTCTCCTCGTTCTACGAGTTGATGGAACACATCAAAAGTAATACGTACAGAGCATCTCGAGTGTATAGAACCTTGCCTCTAAGGTAGGCCCCACATGGTTTGCCTCTTTTCAGCATAACGCATCAAGTCACAATTTGTTTGTTCACCCGTGGTAGACGATCCACCTTCAAGTGGACAACCAGTACACGTGTCAAATTACCACGTGAGCTGCCCTTTCATACATAAATGAGCTCCATCGTGTAACCGCGCGGGTGTGGTTGGGAAAGAGACAGGAGTACGTGAACCGTGTGTGCACCTCTTCTCTTCGTGCACGTCCCCCACCTATGTGGGTGTGAGAGAGATACAAACTTAGACATAATGCTCCGTCCATCCCCACGCCTCCGCATAGTCCGACCACCAGTCACCACCACGCCCCACTCGTCCTCACCTTATCTCCCATCTTTCTCGAGATGAGCAATGTGCCCGTGTGTTGCAATGGATCCAAAGTAGAATAGTACTTGTTCACAAACTTGAAAGAAAACACTCTTGTTTTGATATACATATATACCACTAAAAATATATTACGTTTCACTCAAAATATATTTCTCAGGTTGTTTTGATGAGGCAAGGGAGGGATGTGGTTGCTTTCAAGATAATAAGGGGTTTTCTTCAAATTGGAGCAGAGAAGTGGGCTATTGTTGCAAAAATGCCACAACTTACCTTGCAGCCATTACATGTAGATCTAATGGTCAGAAATAACGGATGCTAGACACACCATCATCACCAACTGAGTCTTTTATAGGAGTAGCGATATCACTTTTTCCATGAAATTCTCGAGATACCATTTTTCCGATAAAATTGGCGAGATATCATTAGTTTTTAAACATGGGATTACTCCTGCATGGGTGAATCACTACAGGTGTTTTGTAAAAAATGCATGTTGATGTTCCCTGCAATGCACGGGCATCTTGCTAGTCCATGAAAACAACACATGGCAAAATTTCATGGCGAACAAGGGATTTGAATCTGCTGTGAGGGGCTGTTTGGATTTTGCCCAGGGTAGCCAAAATATTGGCGACCCTTTTGTCCACCGGTGCCTTTTCCACCGATGAACGAGAAATGGCTTGGGTGCTAATGCATCCTCCAGCGCGCATGTTGGAGATGAGCTCGCACGAGCTGTGATGTTTTGTCCCACCACGCCGCCCGAGCCAGCCGCAGACCGACCGGCGACCCGCATATTATGCCATCCAACCATAGCCACACACATTTTGACAGCAACTCAACCAACTAGATGAAATTCATTCAAACACGGAGATATTTCTCATAAAAATGACGGAATTCATATAAAATACCGGATTTTCATACAAACATGACGGATTTCATTACATTCAAATCAACTAAGCGGTGCTAGTTCTGGACAGCACAGGTATATAATACCGGGCCTAAATGGTCGCCTACTGATCCATTTGTGTTCCTCATGTCCGGCAGCATGATCACCGGACTGCCGGGAGACCCGAAGGTATATGCTTCAGCGTGAATGACGGCTCGCTTCCCCGCTGCCCAACTGATATGGTTGGCTGATGCCTAAGATGATGGTGGAAGGGGGCTTCTCCGCTTCCATGGAGCCCACGCGGGCTCGACGAAGGTCATCGCAATAAAAGGATCCGGCAAGACACCTGCTATGTACGCCGGCGTCGCCTCCGCGGTGGCCTTCATGGGACCCAAGCGGCGGCGGCCTCCCGTGTTCTACTTCTCCTAGATGATGGCGGCGGATGCGGAGGCGCTGGCCACTGACTCGTCGCTCTCCGCGCACCCTACTTCTGTCTCTGCTATCATGGCACGGCCGCCAGCATTGGAGTCTCGGCCACAGAAACAGGAGGCGCGGTCGCAGACACGGGAGGCGCCATACGAGGCGGCGACGTGGATAACAATGACGACGCCCGTGCACCGCTCATCGTCGACCTGTCCTGGAGCGGCGAGTTGCTGAACCGCATGCCGACTTGAGGCGGCAACTGGCTCCATCGGACGAGGGGAGGGAGGTGGATCAGCAAGCTGCATAGCTCGTATCCGGCGGGCTCGGCGGGCCACCCAGCCGGCTTGCATGCGGGATAACTACTCTTCGTAATCCATTGTAAGAGTGGACAAAATGGTGAAGGAGGAGATAGGGGAGCGGCAGAGGGGTGCGAATATTCGCAGGCGTTTGGCCTCGTTTAAATAGGAGATTAAATAGATGGCAGACGGGAGGAGCTTGGGCCGGTCATGAAAGGACGTGTGTCTAGATTGGGTTTCTCGGCTTCCACACGGGTTTCATGGAGGCGTTTGAATGCGGCAAGGAGGCGTGTTCAGCCGGGCGTGCATCAAGTGGCGCCCTCGACTCTGACGTACGACACCGCGCTGTTCTTCCACTGACATGTGGTCTCTTTGGGTACATGGCCTGCATGTCAGTGACTCAACGCAGGCAGCGCATGGTAGACGAAGTTTTTGTGGACCAGGGAGGTCAGAAGCGGGCATTTCATAAGCCGATGATTGTTCATTGAGTGTGACATCATCTATTTCATCTAGATAGGCCTACTATATACTGTAAGAGAATTTTTCATATATACGTTGATAGCCCGTTCGATACGCTGTGATTCATAAAGACCGCTACAAACATCAATGTTCTGCTTATCACAGACAAGATTGATTAAACCTTGCAAAAAAAGATAAGATTGATTAATACCCGTAAAAATCCATGTCCTTAACAAAGGGTGCATGCACGTATAGGTTGAGCGTGTGTCTTGCGTCGTGTGCGGTGTCATCGGTGTGAATGCAGGCGTGCGAGTGTTGCGTGCGTGCATGTGTACGTTTCAGTGTTGCATGCATGTGTGTGTACGTGTGTGTGTTCATGAATGCATGTGTACGTGTCAGTGTTGCACGCCCACATGCGTGTGTGTGTTTGTTATGCGTACGTGTCAGTGTTGCACGCCTGCATGCGTGCGTGTGTTCGTGCGAGTGTTGCATGCGTGCATGTGTACATGCGGGGTGAGGCTACACGTCAGTCGACTGACTTTTTTATCTCTGGTCAGTAGATTTTCCAGACATTGGATACGAAATCAAGGGCCTGCAGTTTATCTTCAACCTCCACCCCCTGAGCCACCGGCCACCACTAGCCGAACTGCCGGCCGCCGCCGCCCGCTAGCCCCGAAACCACTCCCCGCTGCCGGTCTGCCGCCGCCTCGGCCATCCCTCTAGGCCCCCCTCGCCGAGCTTTTTCTCCGGCGATCTCCACGCCATCGCCCAATCACCGCGCCCCCCCTCGACCGGCGACTGCCAACTAGAGGTCTCACGACTTCGAATCCCCACCGACCACTAATTTATTACCATTTTTGTCCTTCATATACGCGTTGACGGGTGGGCCCTATGGTAATGTGCACTGCTAAATGTGGACCGTTTGACGGGTCAATTGATCGTGTCATCAACAAATTACGGAGCTGTATGGTGAGCCAGTGACCGTATGATCACCCTAAAATGTATTTTATTAACACAGTACAGACTCAAACTACCATATCTTTCTTTCATATATGCACTAACAGGGGGGCCCCATGGTTACGCGCCCCGATGGTGAGACACTAGTTGCGCCATGTGGAACGTTTGATTGGTCAATTGACTGTGTCATCAACAAAATACGGAGTTGTACGGGTGAGCCAGTGACTGTATAATCACGACGTGTATTTTTTTAACATGGTACAAATGCAAGCGCTCATATATACGCGCAAGCACTCACCGCTATAAGCGCACACACACAGACCCTACCCCTATGAGCACCTTCGAGAGAGTGAGCCAACATATGATCTTGAGATTTTACGAAGTCACCATAGGTGCCTCATAGTCGAGTGGAATGTCTCCTCTCACTGAACGCGTATCGCCAGAAAAGTACTGAAATTAACCCAGGATAAATGTGAGCACCAGGACTTTAACCCTGGTGGGCTCGAGAAACCAGTGTCCTCCTAACCATCCAACCACAGGTTGGTTAGCACCACAAAATGTATGTGCTGACCATGATGAGCTTATTCTGAAGTCCAGTGAACATATCGTGCTTTCGCTTCAAATACAATGACCGTAAGTGTCTTCAAAAAATATGGAGCACGCATCAAATACAATGTCTGTTAGTGTCATCAACAAAATACGGTGGCGTATCGTGAGATAGATACCGTATGATCACCACGAGAATATATATGGTGACCGTAATGAGCATATTCTGAAGTTCATCGACCGTATAGTGCTTTCACTTGAAATACAGTGACCGTCATGCGTGAATGTGTCATGGGCATGCATACTTTTAGAGGGCCGAGAGATAGTTTGTGTGCGTACGTGAAAGTGGTGTAGAAAGAGGGGGTGTCCGGTGGAAACAAGGAGAGATATGCCCTTTTTTTACTTTCCCATGACTAATATTTTAGGAGAAAATATAAACATTCACAATGCAGAACAAATATTTTTGGATGCACCATGCAATTAACTTTCATGTATTAGTGGCCGATTGCGTGTGTGGTGTGGTGGACACATCATTTTCTAGGTGGGGTGGGCACATCATTTCTAGTTGTGGTGGGTCAACATGAGGACTCATGGGTCGGTTCCATCATGCGCCACATAGGTTAGACTGAGACGCATTATACGAAGACCCATGTGGAGGACTCGGCATACAACACGAAGCTACCAGAGTCGTGGAGGACTCTATCCCCACTGGTGATAAGCCGAGTATATATGATTTGTAACCCTAGGCTCCAAGTATGTTATAGAAGCCTGGGGGCTAGTTCATCCACAGTATACACACACGCACAATGCCTGGTATTCACGTGTACTTTGTAAACACCCCTATCACTAATATACAGTACCGGGAGTAGGCTTTTTCCTCAACTGCAAGGGTCTGAACTTGGGTAAAACCTTGCCTCGTATTACCATCCAGCCTAATATTCAGGGATATCCTACCGAATGATCTAATGGAATCATATCTGCCAACTACCAAGAGAGAGGTGTGTCTGTGGGGCGGGGGGGATGTGTGCGAGAGAGGCCTAAAGATAATGTGTGTGCGGGAGACACGTAGGCACATATATGTGCGTATAAAGGGCTAGTAGAGACCGTGCGTGTGTATATATGCATGTGAGAGAAATAGTGTTTTCCAACTGAGATTAGTGAAAAGAGTGATACATAGTAGTCAGAAAGAGAGAGAGAGAGAGAGAGAGAGAGAGAGAGAGTCTGTGCGTGAGACACCCCGACACCCCAGGAGAGATTGTGAGCATGTGTGAAAGAGAAATGCCAATGTATATAAAGTGTGTGCACTTATGCGTTAGATAGAGAGATATATAGCATGTTTGTGAGAACGGGCCGAGGCATAGTGCATCTACGTGTAAAAGGCGGTTCTACGCATTAAATTAAAATATAAATGGCATTATTATTTTTGGATGAGATCATGAATTTTTCAATTTGCGTATGAACAAAAATTGGTCTATCAGACACCCATACTCTATTGAATTCTGACATGTGCATGTGTTTATTTCATATTATCGATCCATAGAATGAGAGCGGTTTGAAATACAGGCAATGCATTGCTTTTGCAATTCATATATAAACATTAATTGACCCGCAAAAAAATATAAACATTAATTAGTGCACTCCATGTTGTTAGTGTGAAGCACTTTATACATTAGCCACTTACATGGATACATTCCAAATTGCTAGCTACGAAATAGAATACATGTTGAATTCAACATAAAGGGGGTTTCAAAGATTCGAATTCATAGGAAGTGCATTCATCTATTTGAACCTGAGATAATGGCATTTGTAAATCAGATCTAAAAGGGGGCATCAATCTTTGTTGTGCGTTTGAACATGCTATATATTCATACGCATGTCTAACTATTTTTTTGCAACCAAGGAGATTATATATGGAACCATGCATGAACTGAGGTAAGTTGCATATTTTTTACTATATACTCGTGTACAATGTATATTCAAATGTACCCCATCCATTCGAAAATAATCATAGTTTTAGGACTTTCAAGAGTAAAGATTTGTGAAGTTTAACAAATCCTAAAGGTTCAATTCAAGAGAACCGAAAACGTTAATGCTTCTGCTCCCAAATACTGAACGAAGCACCAAATAAGCCTCTGGTCACCCGAAACTGCACGAGACTAATGTTTGGTGGTAGGAAATTACTGTCCGGACTTTGGCATGTGTAGCCTATCGGCCCGATGTCCAAAGGTCTAAACTGGGGTAGGCTTGTAACTTCACCAACATGCCAGTCTCAACCGCCTCCAGAAGCATTCATACGCCGTGGGCGCCTAAACACCCGTGCGCTCGACCGAAATCAATCCCGCCCACCATTTGGGACACCTGAGATTACTGTCCTACCCTAACCCGCAATATGTCCAAAATTTTAGATGGGGGCAAAGTTTGTAACTTTCCCAAATTTCAAACAAGCGCGTCCCAAACCGAAACATTGATCACCCTTAGTCACCCCTCCCTCCGTTTCCCCATTCATACTCCGTGGGAGCCAAAACACCCTCTCCACCAGCCGGGAAACCCCAGCCTCCTCCATCCTCCACCCCATCCCGCCAAATCCACCGCGGCCCTCCTCCATCACACCGGAGCCAGTACCCCGATGTCGTTGTCCAACGCAACTGCAACCGCAATGCCCTCAAGGACTTAGCAGCTGAAGCCGAGGCAAAGCTGCCTCCATGACGCCCACGTCGACGTGCGCTATACCAGAATCACTTCAACCGCGCCGTCCTGTGCCTCACCGCTACCGCTCCACTGTCGCAACCGTCCACCACACCAGAGTTCTTCCTGCTACGCTGTCGTTCGCCACCTCAGATCTGGTTCCGCGCTGCCCACAGACGGCCACCACACCACACTCAACAACTTGGTCATGGGTTCGTCCAAGGCTCCACAGTCCTCCACAACTTCTTGTTTCCAGCGAACCACAAGAAGATCGTTGGAAAAACAGAACGAGGACACAACACTGCCAGCAGAAAGAGGTACTCCTCTTCCCTTATTCGTGCAAATCTTACGTCTCTTCTCACACCGTATTCATCCCATGAAATAAACTAGTTGAGCGCTTCATACTGCATCTTCTTCGTGATACTAAATGCACAAGGTTTCTTCCCATTTAATATTTCACCTTTGCTAGAGGTCAGTAGCCCGCCTGGATTTCAATTCATGGTCAGTCGAATCACAATTAAAAGAAGCAGCACCCGCTTAGGCGCGCGGAGCACCTAGTCCGCCTGTTCGCCGGGGAAGCGGCACATCGGTGTCTATCATAGGGGTGTGGGGCGCAGGAGCTGCTTGTGCCCGATCTAGAGGTCGGAGGGCTTGAAGGGATTGTCGGGGCGGTGCCAAGCACGGCGGTGCGGTGAGGTCGAGGGGAGGGTGGATGCAGGGGACTGGGCCAGTGGTCGCTGGCGTTTGAGGAAGATCGTAACACTGACTGGCTGGAGGTAGATGAAGGCGATCTTCCCGTTCTTTGTACATCGGACGGTGGAGAAAAAATGGACTGACCTATTTGTTTTCAGTCGACTATTATTTTCATAGGACCACACCTTGTGGTGTGCTGGAGGAGCATCTGCATTTCCCAGCCATCCCTGTGCTCATATTTCAAAATCCTAGAATCTAGTAATTTCGTGTGCCATGTATGTTGTAGAGCTATCATATGTCTCCCGTCATTTATTTCTCATCGACCTGCTATCTGCTACCTTTACACTATACTACTTGTGCACACACTTCACCCATACTCACACTGTTGTTTTTTTATGCATGGGTATTTCAGACTCTGACGCAGTGTTGATGAATACAAAAAAGAAAAGATAGAAGTCGCTCCAGTGTAATTCGAAGATAAGCACTAAGCATCTCAGCGCTCTAAAGGGTGCAGTGCCAGCAGATGGAGACTGTAAACCTAGCTCTGGAGTTGATGATCTTAATTGCCACACACAACCATCCTAGGTGCTTGCTTTAACTTCGCGCTGTCAAATGTGGTTGCATGTTGCATATGGTGTCTAGCTTGTATTGCTTCCAATTTGGTTAAATTGCATCAACTTACTTTACACATTATACCTTTGATGATGACATGCCTTCGTGTTTTTGATACATACTACATATGTGTATTAACCATGTTCGTACATCAAACTAATGCTCTTTTGTATCCCTCATCAATCACATATGACGAGACAGTCATCCGAGTGGGTTACTCTGAGAGGCGCTACTCGTTTAAAGAGTGCAGTGTCATCCTCCCCACATGATTCTCAAGAAACAGCAAGGCTAAATGAAGATAGTCAACATAGCTCTCTAGTTGATGACCGCAATTCCCCCACACCACCATCCCAGGTGCTTACTCTTACTTGACATTGTGATATGTGGTTGCATGTTGCATATGGTGTCTACCTTGTAATGCTTCTAATTAGGTTAAATTGCATCTGCTTAGTTAACACATTATACCTGTGAATATGACATGCGTTCCTGTTTTTGGTACATATTACGTCTTTGTATTAACCATGTTCTTAAGCAAACTACTTTTCTTGTGTATCCCTCATCAATCACTTTTGACGAGACACCTTAAAGTTGACAATGTAATATTGGTTGCTTCTTGCATGTCATTTCAAACATGTATTGCCTCTAATTTGTTGCAGTGCCACTTATAATGAGACACATCTAACTTGGTAGAGTGATTTTGGTTGGATCTTTCATATGGTGTCTAGATTGCATTGCTTTCAATTTGTTGAAATGCCTTCTGCTTAGCGTTTTTCATACATATTCCATCCTCCTACAAAGTGGTTGCCATACATAAAAGTTGTGTTCGTCAGTATCATGCATCAACGAATTTGGTAGTGCGAATTTCATTCCTTTTTCTTGTGTGTTTACTTGACAAGGCAAAATCTAATAGGACGAAGGCACGGAATGATGGTGGTCCTCTGGAGCAACCGAAACAGATGATCTCTGCAGATTCTCCTGCTACTCCTACTATAGTGCAACTTCCAAATCTCATCACCCCTACTCCACAACCCAGGTGCTTGCTCTAACATGGTAGTGTGATATCTGGTTGCATGTTGCATATGGTGCCTAGCTTGTATTCCTCCTAATTTGTTAAATTGCATCTCCTTAGCTTACACATTATACATGTGAATATGACACGCCTTCCTGTTTTTGGTACATACTACATATGCCTATCACACCATGTTCTTACATCAAACTACTATTCTTGTGTATCCTGCATCTATCGCTTATGATGAGACAGTCACACGTGTGGGTTAGTATGAGACGCGCTACTCTTATAAAGAGTGCAGTTTCATCCTCTCCACATGATTCTCAAGAAACAACAAGCCTAATTGAAGATATTGAATGTAGCTCTGTACTTGAAGACCGCACTTCCCCTACACCACCATCACAGTTGCTTGCTCTAACTTCGCAGTGTGATATGTGGTTGCATGTTGCATACAGTGTGTAGCTTGTAATGCTTCTAATTAGGGTAAATTGCATCTACTTAGTTTACACATTATACCTGTGAATATGACATGCTTTCCTATTTTTGGTACACACTACATCTATGTGTTAACCATGTTCTTACATGAAACTACCTCTCTTCTGTATCCTGCATCAATCACTTACGATGAGAAACCTTTATTCGTTGCATATTGCATATTATTTCTAGCCTGTTGCGATGTATTGCTTCTAATTTGGTCAAATACATTTGTTAGGCCACCCTTTTAATTTGGCACAGTGATATTGGTTTCATATTTCATATGGTTTCTAGCTTGCATTGCTTCTAACTAGTTCAAACACCTTGTTCTTAGTTTAGACTTTATACATCATACATGTCAATATGTCATGCCGTCTTATTTTTCATACATATTCCATCCTCGCATCATGCGGCTGTCTTACATGAAAGTAGTGCTCGTTAGTATAATGCATCAATGATTTCTGAAGAGCAAATTTTATTCCTTTTTCTTGTGGGTTTGACTTGACAAGGCAAAATGATAAAAGAGGAAGGAAAAGAGTAAGAAAGGCGACGATGATGGTCCTCTGGAGCAACGTAAACTGAGCATCTATACGGATTCTCCTTGTACTGCTAGTGCATTACAAGTTCCAAGTCTCCGCTCCCCTACTCCACCATCCAAGGTGCTTGCTCTAACTTGGCAGTGTGATATCTGGTTGCATGTTGCATATGGTGTCTAGCTTGTATTGCTCCTAATTAGTGTAAATTACATCTGCTTAGCTTACACATGATACATGTGAATATGACATGCTTTCCTGTTTTTGGTACATACTATATCTGTCTATCACACCATGTTATTACATGAAGCTACTCTTCTTGTGTATCCTACGTCAGTCACATATGATGGGACACCTTTAAGTTGGCAGTGTGATATTGGTTTGCGTCTTGAATATGATTTCTAGCATGTAGTGCTTCTAGTTTGATGAACGCCACCTATGACGAGACAGTTTTAACTTGGCAGAGTGATATTGATTACACCTTCCATATGGTGTCTAGCTTGCAGTGCTTCTAATTTGTTGAAGTGCCTTCTACTTAGTTACCACACCATAGGTGTGAATATGTCAAGATGTCCAGTTTTTTGTACATATTCCATCCTCGTATCACGACTTTGCCTTTCATTAGAGTAGTGTTCATCAGTATCATGCATGAATGAGTTATGAAGAGTGAATTTTATTCCTTTTTCTTATTGGTTTGACCTCATAATGCAAAATCAATAAAGCAGAAGGAAATTGGTAAGACATTGGATGATGGTGGTCCTTCCGAGCAACTGAAACAGAGGGTCTTTACAAATTCTACTCTGCCATCCTCCCAACAAGATTCGCAAGACAAAGCAAGGCTTGACAGTCAACGTAGCTGTGTAGATGATGAGTACATCTCCCCTACTCCACCATCACAGGTGCTTCTCTAACTTGGCACTATTATATGTGGTTGCATGTTGCGTATGATGTCTAGCTTGTATTGCTTCTAACTTTGTTGAATTGCATGTGCTTACTTTACACATAATGCCTGTGAATATGACACATGTTCCTGTTTCTAGAACATACTATATCTGATCACACCATGTTCTTGCATCAGACTAATGTTCTTGCATATCCCGCATCAGTCACTTATGGTAAGGTACCTTTAAGTCGCCACTGTGATATTGGTTGTGTCTTGCATATGATTTCTAGCATGTACTGCTTCTAATTTTTTGAAACGCCACACAGTTTGAACTTGTTTGAGTGATATTGGTTGCACCTTTCATATGGTGTCTAGCTTCCAGTGCTTCTAATTTGTTGAAATGCCTTCTGCTTATTTACCACATCATATGTGTGAATATGTCACGTCGTTCTGTTTTTCGTACATATTCCATCCTCATATCATGTGTTTGCCTTTCATCCGAGTAGTGTTCGTCAGTATCATGCATGAATGAGTCCTGAAGAGCGAATTTTATTGCCTTTTCTTATCGGTTTGACTTCAAAATGCAAAATCAATACAGCTGAAGGAAATTAGTCCGACAATGGATGATGGTGGTCCTTCGGAGCAACTCGAACAAAGGGTCTCTACAAATTCTACTCCGCCATCCTACCAACAAGATTTGCAAGACAACACAAGGCTGGACAGTCAACGTAGCTCTGTAGATGATGAGCACATCTCCCCCACTCCACCATCACAGGTGCTTCCTTTAACTTGGCACTATTATATGTGGTTGCATGTTGCGTATGATTTCTAGCTTGTACTGCTTCTAACTTTGTTGAATTGCATCTCCTTAATTTACACATAATGCCTATGAATATGACACACATTCCTGTTTCTAGAACATACGTGTAGATGATGAGCACATCTCCCCTACTCCACCATCACAGGTGCTTGCTCTAACTTGGAACTGTTATATGTGGTTGCATGTTCCATATGATGTCTAGTTTATATTGCTTCTGATTTTGTTGAATTGCATCTGCGTAGCTTACAACTTATACCTGCAACGATCACTTACCTGTAAGACACATTTAACTTGGGAGTGTGATGTAGGTTGTGTTGGGGAACACAGTAATTTCAAAATTTTCCTACGCACACGCAAGATCCATGTAGGTGATGCATAGCAACGAGAGGGGAGAGTGTTGTCCACGTACCCTCGTAGACCGTAAGTGGAAGTGTTATGTCAACGCGATTGATGTAGTCGTACGTCTTCATGATCTGACCGATCCTAGTACCGAAAGTACGGCACCTCCAGGATCTGCACACGTTCAGCTCGGTGACGTCCCATGAACTCTAGATCTAGCCGAGTGTCGAGGGAGAGCTTTGTCAGCATGACAGCGTGATGACAGTGATGATGAAGTGGAAATCTGTGGAGGGGGGCACCACACATGGCTAAACAGTCAACTTGTGTGTCTATGGGGTGCCCCCTCCCTTGTATATAAAGGAGTGGAGGAGGGGGAGGGCCGACCCTCTATGGCGCGTCTCAAGGGGGCAGTCCTACTCCCGGTGGGAGTAGGATTCCCCTTTCCCTTGTTGGAGTAGGACAGAAAGGAAGGGGGTGCCGACCCACCACCCAATTAGGATTGGGCTTGGAGGGGCGCGCCCTCCACCTTGGCCGCCTCCTCCTCTCTCCCACTAAGGCCCAATAAGGCCCATACACTCCCCA